>NW_024080710.1:3925263-4013927 GCF_003009895.1 Hyaena hyaena | reverse complement strand
CTGAAACAGGCTCCAGGCTCTGAGCTGGCAGTCAGCACAGAGCCCGACGCGGGGCTCGAACCCACGAACTGCGAGATCATGACCTAAGCGAAAGTCGGACGCCCAACCGACTAAGCCACCCAGGCGCCCCTAATAGGTCCTTTTAAAGATAGGATATGAATAATATGTTAGCAGAAATTAATTATCTAAGGGTAATGCATTTAAATAAAGTGCTTCCTCTAGGCATCAAATGCTGGCTGTGAACTTGTTGTTAGAGAGTGCCTTTAAATTATTAACAGAAGGCTGTTAGGCCATGGCAGGCTAATCATTTATCCCCAGGTAGAGCATCTCTAAGGAATAACCTTGGAGTTAAAGCCTCATAAATGTTGCTGCATTGCCTGATTAGAAAGGAAAGATATTCTGAAGAACTTTGTGCTTTGGTCCTGATTGTTTCCTGAAGAACTCCACCAAGGGGCTTGTCCTTTCCAAAATGGAAAGATGAGTCAGTGTCAAGAGTCCAGGAATGAGCTCAGGAATGAGCAGGTATGTGTTCTTCAATCTTCCTTTCTTGCTGTGATGCTAGGAAGAGCAAAAACCATTGTGAAGCATATACCTTTCAGCCGTCTCCTGAGGGTCTGGACCTAGAGTGGTAGAGTCTGAGATATAAATATGGATACGTATAGATATATACATATTCTTGAAAGTCCATTAGTCCTTTGAGAAAATAATAGTTAAATGTGTTCAGTACTGTTCTATGCTCTTTATACATTTTAATTCATTTACTCCTCATTAATCTTATAGAATCTTCATTTTACAGAAGCAGAACCTAAGACTCATGGAGATGAATTGGCTTGTCCAAGGCCAAGCTATAAGACTATTTGACTCCAGAACACACCCTTAACCATTACACTACACTTACAGTGTAATTTATAGCAGGGAGAAGTAGAAGTGCAGAAAAGATGAATGCCTCAATTCTTCCCTTTGGAGAGAAATCATAAAACATTCATGTATGTTTTAAAAGGTGCTGGACTGAAGTAGTTAAGTGTATGGCTCTGGGGTCAGGTTACAGGGTTCAGTCTCTGCACTGCCAGTTTCTATGTCAGTGATCTTTGGCAAATTATTCATAGACCTTGTATTTTGTTTGTTTGGGTTTTTTTTTTTTTTTGCATGGATTAAATAAGTTAAAACATCCAAAACACTTACAATAGTATCTGGCATTTAGCCAATAGATGTTAGATAATATTGCTCTTCAATTGAAACTCTCTTCAAAAAAAAAAAAAAAAGGAAAAAAGAACTCTCTTCAAGTTGAACGTTATGAATGGTCTTCAGAGATAAGGTAATTATCCAGCATTTAACATACTTTCATGGTAATTCAAAAGGGTCACAGATTTTAAGATCCTTTGAAAGGCAAAAGCCAAATAATGAAAGGAAGATAAATAGATACCTAGACCAGTAAATGAAAAGTAAACTCATCCTGAGACATATAAAGTACACATGAGCTATCTACACTATCCTAACTAGCATGATAAAGGAAATCCTTCTTTCTATACATTGTTTCTTTTCTGCCCCTTTAGGGACAGTTTTAATTCCAGGAACTACTCAGCTGACCCAGAGAGACATTCTCTACAGACTACAATCTTCAAAAGCAAAGTGCATTATTACCAATGAAGTTTTAGCCCCTGCAGTAGATGCTGTTGCATCTAAATGTGAAAATCTGCACTCCAAGCTAATTGTATCTCAGAAACCCAAAGATGGGTGGGGGAACCTCAAGGAGATGATGAAGTGAGTAGCCATAATTCTTGTAAAACAGCTTTCCTAAAAGAAAGGCAATATTGAAAAGATAGATATTCAACCCACCTAAGTGATCAGATAAATGAAAATTAAAATGAGGCAAAGGGAACAACTGGTAATTATGGCTGCACCAACAGTGCAAAGCTCTGAGGCAGGAAGGAGGTTGGAGTGTTTTTTAGAGGTTAGGATCTCCAGGAAGCAGGCCCTGAGATAGAGATTAGTTGTGTAAGAAGTTTATTAAGGAGTTGTCTTGGGGTCAACACCTAAGAAGGAAGGGGAGGGATGTGCAATTGGATAGGAAGAAATTTATCTGTGACGCACCCCCAGAAAAACCCTTAGCCAACCCACTGGGGCATCTGGGGAATGGATAGCCCCTCAAAGCTATTCCCGGATAAAGTAAGAGGTCCTGGCCTTTATATAACCATACTGATCAGTAACTGGGTGTGGCCTATCTCTAGAAGGAGGGGTGAATGACCTTGAGCAAGGCAGCTGTCTTCAGACAAAGCAATCTCTAAAAGAGGGCTGGCTCCCAGCACCTGTGGGGAGCTAAGTCCTTCATTTCTGCAGCAGGATCTAGGAGGTGGCTCACAGCACCAATCACAGGGCTGTTATCATCTCCCAGAGAAACGGAGAAACACAATCAATTCTTCTCTGTAGGCTATATCATTTTCTTGCTGATAACAACACTTCACGTTATGAATAAGAACCCTTAACATTAATGGATGTGGTTATAAAACTGAGATACACTGATATCCAATCCCTGCTATGGAATGCTTCCAGGGGGTCACTTGGCACTCTGGCCAGGTACTGGTTCTCTCTTAGCTTTAGGCTGGCAGCCAGTTCCCTCTAGAATGAACTTCCTACCTTTACTCAAAGATTTGGAAGCATGCTTGCAACTATGGATTTGTTCCTACCGCCTCTAAAATAGCCAGCGTTTATTGAGTTCTTACCAAAAGTCAAGTACTGTTCTAATTAAAATTTTGTTATAATTGCAATAATGGGTAACATATATATGGCATTGGTTAGATGCCAAAAACTGCTCCAAGCATTCACATATATTAACTCATTTAAACATCACAATAACCCAAGGAGCAGGTACTATAGTAATACAGATGAAGAAGGTCAAATGCTACTATCTGGCAGAGCTGAGTTACAAACCTAGGGATTCTGGCTTCTGAGCCACACTCCTAAAGGCTATATGTTCACTACCTGTAGGGGTGAGAGATTAGTATGATAACCCCACCTTAGTTTTCAAAAGCAACCATATTTATAATGAAGTGATAAGTACACCGCGATAGGTACTATTTTTAAGGAAGAAAATTATGGAACATAGACTAAATACCTAGTCTAGCTTTGTTAGGCTTTGAAAACAGCTTCTTGGGTGCCTGGGCGGCTCAGACATTAAGCATTAGGTCATGACCTCAGGGCTGGTGAGTTGGAGCCCCGCTTCCCTCTTTCCTCTCACTCTCTCCTCCCTCTCCCCCTGCCCCTTCTAGGATTCTCTCTCTCGTTCTCTCTGTCCCCCCTCACTTGTGCCCTCTCGAAAGAAAGAGAGAAAGAGAGAAAGAGAGAAAAAAAGAAAGGAAGAAAGGAAGAAAGGAAGAAAGGAAGAAAGGAAGAAAGGAAGAAAGAAAGAAAGAAAGAAAACCAGCTTTTCTATAATTCTCTTGGCCTGGATTTTCTTTTTTTTTTTTAATTCAGCATCTTCGTTGGGTTTTTTTTTTTTTTAATTTTTAATGTCTTTTATTTATTTCTGAGAGAGACAGCGTGAACAGGGGAGGGTCAGAGAGAGAGGGAGATACGGAATCCAAAACAGTCTCCAGGCTCCGAGCCAGCTGTCAGCACAGAGACCGACATGGGGCTTGAACCCACGAACTGTGAGATCATGACCTGAACAGAAGTCGGAGGCTTAACCGACTGAGCCACCCAGGGGCCCCTTGGCCTGGATTTTCTAATTCATTCATTCTCAGCCTAATACTCCCAGATAAAATCTCTGTGTGCAGCGTTTACCTCCTCTCAGCTGCCCTAATGTAGGGCCTCTTGGCAGCCCAGTTATCCTTCAGAACTACAGCTGAACAATGTGGGAATTACCAGCCTGCCTTATACCATTACGCGTGACTTCTATGAACATATTCACTTTTTAAAATGTTTATATATTTATATATTTATTTGCAAGCAGGGGAGGGGCAGAGAGAGAGGTAAAGAGAGAATCCCAAGCAGACGGCACACTGTTAGCGCAGAGCCCGACATGGGGCTTGAATCCACAGACCATTAGATCATGACCCTAGCAGAAATCAAGAGTCAGACACTTAACTGATTGAGCCACCCAGGCATCCTATTGAGTTTTTTTTTTTTTTAATGCTTCAACTCTTCTTTAACATACAGTAAAAACACTATGAAACCAGCGATAATAAATGGGCTATGATGATTACATTTAGTTTAATTCCAGAAAGCACCTAAAAAGATAGAGAAAGAGATAGTTTTTACCTTGGAATTCAACCTAAGTCAATGAGGACTGATCCATAAGGTGAAGAGGTCCGAGTAGATGGTTTCTCAAATTCTTTGCTGTGGTAACAGTTCATGGTGCTGCGTTTCATGTGCAGAATCACTGTAGTTCTTCCTTTGCAGACATGCCAGTGACAACCACACCTGTGTGAAGACAAAACATGATGAGATGATGGCCATTTACTTTACGAGTGGAACAAGCGGATCTCCAAAAATGACCGGACACACCCACAGCAGTTTTGGTTTAGGATTATCTGTAAATGGAAGGTACCTTCACAGAGCTGTAGCTTGACATGCCAATACCGTGGAGGTGCTGATTCATTTACTGGTCTTTTAAATTTGTTTTTCCTACATATATCCTTGTTTTCCCAGGTTCTGGCTGGATTTGACACCTTCAGATGTGATATGGAATACCTCAGACACAGGCTGGGCAAAGTCTGCATGGAGCAGCATCTTTTCTCCATGGACCCAGGGAGCATGTGTATTTGCACATTATTTGCCACGTTTTGAGCCAACTTCCATCTTGCAGGTAACGGAGAGCATAAGAGGTCACCTTTAGAAGTGCTTTAGCAGGGTCCCTGACAGGACTGATAAATACAGTAACTTGTAGAAATCTGAGTAGACAACATGATTTAAGGTATTATCCTGAAAAGATACACAGACAAAAGGTATGAGTGCATTTATGTTAGAATAAACAATGTTTAAGTTGTGCTGTGCCTTAAATAAACATTTAGGGACTTATTAAAGTTGTAGTAAGACCAAGAATTCACTTCTAAATTGCAGACACTTTCCAAGTTTCCCATCACCGTCTTCTGTTCAGCGCCAACTGCATACCGAATGCTTATACAGAATGATATGACCAGGTAAGAAATGTTGGTAAATAGTCATTTAGTGGGGGGTTGGAGAGAGGAAGAGGAAGCCATAAAATAAGAGATCTTTCTGCCTAAAAACATAGTCCCACAATGACAAACCAGATTAGATTAAACGTTCCTTATGCCAAACTTAGAAAAGGGGGTTTGAAACTGGCTATTTTGTTAAATCTTTTAGTGTAGTTGAAAGTAGATGGTATACTTTAAATTTATAAAAAAGAAAAAAATTTTGTTCTGGGTGCCTGTGATGTTCTTTCGAGGTGAATTATAATATTGATGCGAATTTATTTGTATGATTAGATTCTATAATATGCTCAAATAAGATATAACCATTTAATATAATTTCATTCCATTTAATATTTGGAAATGTGCTCTGAAATACATGAAAATGTTTAGAATAGCTTGTGTTATTTATGTTGGGAAAATGCACTGAATTAGAGAAACTTATGAGTATTTAATAACTTCCTTACACAGGACAGGTGAAAATGATATTTGGGTTGTTATATCCTATGAACCATTTGTAAATGTCTTAATTTGATGTAAATATCTCTGCAACAAAATAGAAACTTTTTAACTTCAAGTAGCCCTAACTATGAGAGTGCTTATTACACAGCTATTTAGATTGGGCACTTCATCTGATTGACAGAGGATAGCTGTTTTTTAACCCCTCCTGAAAGTTTGGTGATGCAGATTGTGGTGTGGATGTTAAAAACTATACTGTTCTAAAAAGAAACTAGCTTTGTAGAGTTATATATACCTGTAATTATACCCACAAAAAACAATATTTGGGGTACATCTTGGGGCTTGAATATAAAATCTTTTAGTAACTTTTCCCCCTGTGTAAGTTACTGTTAATGGTTTGTGGTACAACATCATTCTCTAGAATACTAAGTGGAAGTAGATGCTCCCTACTTTTCATGCTGAAGTGGACCAGTGTCTATGAAGAGTGACAAATAAAGTTAATAACGATTCCAAAAACCCCCCAGAAAACCCATAGTTCCACACTAGTAGGTATGGAATTTAACAGTCTCTTCATCCCCTCTCCTTCTTGCTTTCATTCTTTAAATCATAATTATTACAACCAGTGCAGGCACCCCCATGCAAAGTGAGAAAATGGAGGGTTCAGCCACAGGTATACCCCTGGGCCTAGAGGCTATGGATAAGAGAGTATTTAATCTTTGGATGATAAATGTTACCTGAGCCAAGAAAGAGAAATTATCCCAATGTGGAGCCCTGTCCCAGCAAATAGGAAAAATGAATGTCTTTTACTCTTGATTCCATATGAAAGGGTATATTGGTAAATATTTTTTAATTATTAAAATTGCTAAAACTTTTTGAATAGGAAATATTTAATACGAAAAAAAATTCAATAGGTTTATAAGACTGTAGAATGGAGTCTTCCTCCAAATCTTGTCCTCAGTCTCAGTTCTCCTTCTCCCTGAAATCTGTGCTTATACAAACCAATATGCCAGTATTCTTCCTCCCCACCTTTTATAAACATAAATGGAAACACAGTATGTTCACAGTTCTGCACCTTCCTTTTTTTTTGCCTAACAGTACCTCCTGGAACTGTGTTCTATCCAGCGCTATCCAATATGATAACCACTAGCCACATGCAATTATTTAAATTTAGCTTTAATTAAATTAAAAATTCACTTTCAAGTTGCACTAGCCATGTTTCAAGTGCTCAGTAGCCAAATAGGGCTAGGTGATACTGCAGTGGATAGTGCAGATAATAGAACATTTTGATTGTGGCAAAAAATTCTATTGGACAACAATGTCCAGGAGCTTCCTTCTTCTTCTTCTTCTTCTTTTTTTTACAGCTCTATAGGATTCCACTGCATAAATATTCCACAGCCAATTTAACCACACAATTGGTAAATTCTTATCACCGATTTAAAATGTTATTATGCAATACCTTCCCTGAGGATGACATAGCTTTTTTTTTTTTTTTAAACAACAAATCACATGCTCCCAGAAAGAGGGGAAGAAAATGGATGTCTTGGGAGTCATTTTATGATGCTAAGATGGTTTGTTTATTTTGTATTGAAGAGAAGAGTAAGGAAGGAACTAAAACACACTTCATATTGATTTTCATTAGAAATAACCCTAATTTGGGGCGCCTGGGTGGCTTAGTTGGTTAAGCGTCCGACTTTCACTTGGGTCATGATCTTGCGGTTCGTGGGTTCAAGCCCCGCGTCGGGCTCTGTGCTGACTGCCAGCTCAGAGCCTGGAGCCTGTTTCGGAGTCTGTGATTCCCTCTCTCTGACCCTCCCCTGCTCATGCTGTCTCTCTCTCTCTCTCTCTCCTAGAAATAAATAAAACATTTAAAAAAAATTAAAAAAAAAAGAACCCTAATTTTAATTTCTCTCTTTTTGTCTCCTAATTTTAACTTATATGTTTTCTGAGAAGCTGTAAGTTCAAAAGCTTAAAGCACTGTGTGAGTGCTGGGGAACCAATCAATCCTGAAGTGACTGAACAGTGGAGAAACTGGACAGGTCTGGATATCTACGAAGGATACGGACAGACCGAAACGGTATATGACCTCATTGAAAAGACAAGGACGGACTCTACTTAGCTGGATAAATTAGAAAGTGATATATGTATAAATATATATAACTTATAAATTTTAAAATAAGTATTTATTATATCCTTACAACCCTTATTATTTGAGGGATGGGGAGGTAGAGGAGTGGTTAGAAGAGTGGTTTAAAGAAAGTTGGAGGGAAGCTAGTTGCAAAAAAACTCTGTAACAGATACAGTTGTTTAAGTGGCCATTCATTTAGAAAAACTATTATAAAGCTGATCAGGGCAAGGGCATTAAAATATATTTTAAATGAAAGAATGCTAGATCAACAGACAGATTTCCCCTTATAAAAGAGGGAACTTTCTTAAGGCTGCCTCAAAAATGGAAAATGCTGAGTTCCTTGCTACTTGAAATATTAAGAGTTCACGTAGATAACTCCTTGGCAATTATACTCTAAAAGGGGTTATGTAAAGAGCTTGGAGAAATAAGAAGAAGAAATTCAAGAGGAAGTGAATAAACTCATAACAAATGTGGTTATTATGTTAGGAAAAGGAGTCATGCAATGGAGCAAAAAAAGGAAAGGCTGAAAGAAATTTTTCATAGTGTGTCTTTTTATAATGCTTCTATTTATAAATCATAAGAATGGTAAAAAATTAAAATACCAAAAATAAAATTTACAGATGTATTAAAGAGAAAGAGCAGAACAACTGTCATGCTAATATGGGTATAAATGTTTTCATAAATATGGATATGTTAGTAATTATCAAGTGTTATAACTTTACTGTATGTATTTGTTTAGTGTCTATCTCTATACTCCTGGAGGGCAGAAAATTTGTTTTATTTTGAGCCTGATTCATCATAAGTTCTCAATAATTATTTGTTGAATGAATGCATGTGGATAAATAATAAATTTTAATGAAACTAAATGAATGAATGAATGAATGAAATTAAAATGAATTTTAAGTTATTTGTAAAGTTACTTTATTCTTTCTTCTTCTTAACTAGGTGCTAATCTGTGGAAATTTTAAGGGAATGAAAATTAAGCCTGGCTCAATGGGAAAGCCATCTCCTGCTTTTGATGTTAAGGTTTGCACATCCCCTTCCAGGAGACTATTTAACAACCCAATCTGTTTACCACCTACCCCTATACTCCTAGTTTTGGTGATGATTTCATGCTACTTCCTTGATATCTTAATTTTCATGTATTAGAAATGGATTAGAGACATTAGTTTAATGGTCTTCCTTTTTTTTTTTTTTTTTTAGCAAAGCAGTGGCTTGTGCCAAGCAGTTCTAAATATTTTATACATGTTAATCCATTTGATTCCCAGAAATAACTTATGAGAGACCAATATGGCTGAAGGAGTATGAGAGATATAGGCTTCTAGTTATAGAATGAATAAGTTACAAAGTGAAAAGATACAGCATAGGGCATATAGTCATTCAATACAATACAATATAGTACTGTAATTGTAATGTATGGTGACATATGGTAGCTACATTTGTGAACATAGCATAATATATAAACTTGTCAAATCATTATATTGTACGCTTGAAACTAATGTAACATTGTATGTACAATGTTATACATAATGTAACATTATAAAAAATAAAAAAGAACCATTTTACAGATGAGGCACAGAGAGGGAAGGAATTCACCAGAAGTCACATAGCTAGTGGCTACAGTGTGGAACTCAATCCCCAGCAATCTGGTTCTAATATCTGTATTCTTTTAAAAAAAAATTTTTTTTAATGTTTTATTTATTTCTGAGAGAGAGAGAGACAGTGTAAGCAGGGGCGGGGTCAGAGAGAGAGGGAGACACAGAATCTGAAGCAGGCTCCAGGCTCTGAGCTAGCTGTCAGCACAGAACCTGATGCGGGGCTCGAACCCACAAACTGTGAGATCATGACCTGAGCTGAAGTCGGAAGCTTAACAGACTGAGCCACCCAGGTGCCCCAATATCTATATTCTTAATCACATCATCACACTGCTCTTTCTGATGAAGGAGGTCAAGATCTCCTGAGGGGGTCAAGTAGGCCAAAGGAAGTTACAGTTTATAGTGGCTTAAGTATTTTTCTCTTTCCCCAGTCCTACTGGGTCATTTCCTGGCTCTCTTTAACACCTGATCCCTAGGGAGCATCCTATTCTCCTATCTGCATACTTTTTACAGGATTAGGATTGTTCTCAGATCAACACACCCAAAGCAAGGTATAGCCAAAGGAGCTTACACTAAATTATAAGAGAAAACCATAGCATAGCAACAAAAACACAAAATGGATGAGCTTATAGAATGGAGAGCTCAGAACCAAACCTAAATGAGGGTTAGTTATAGATTAGATCAATGCTTCCAAAGCTTTTCCAATCATAGAATCACATGGATACTTGTTTAAAAACACTAATCCTCAGGCCCCTTCTAGGTGGGACTCCAAAATCTTTGTTTTAAACAGACACCCCAATTCTTATAATTAGGTAAATCTGAAAGTTTAGATGAAATTGATTGCTGATGTCAGTTTATTGAATAAACCAAATGCTGGGTTCTTTCCCTGACTTTAACGTTGCTGAGAACCTTGTCTAGACAGGTTTGCCTTGGGGCATCTGGGGGTCTCAGTCGTTAAGCTTCCGACTTTGGCTCAGGGCATGATCTGGCAGTCTGTGAGTTCGAACCCTGCCTCCAGCTCTGTGCTGACAGCTCAGAGCCTGGAGCCTGCTTCAGATTCTGTTTCTCCCTCCCTCTCTTCCCCTATCTGGCTTGCACTCTGTTTCTCTCTCTTCCTCTCTCAAAAATAATTAAACGTCTAAAAAATTTTTTTAAAAAAGATAGGCTTGCCTGATGGTTCAGGTCTGGTTCTGCTATTCACTAGGTGAGTGTCTTTGGGTAAATTGTTAAAGTTTCAGTTTCCTGATTTGTAAAATAGGGACTATGGTTACCAACTTGGGACTTACTTGGTTGTAGCACTGAAAGTTATACATCCCAGGGACACTCTCCTACCTTAGTCCTGGGCAAATTGAGGTTGGTTGGTGCCCTATATAATGAAACTGATATCATACGTTTCTTGTGAGGATTAAATGAGGTAATATCTCTAAAGAGCATAACAAAGTGCTTGGCACATAATAAAGTTCTAAAAGATAGGTGCCATTATAACCATTCAGCTCTCCCTTGCATTCCCTTCCTTTGAAAAGCCTTTTTTTAAAAAAAAAAAATGTTTATTTATTTATTTATTTATTTATTTATTTATTTAGAGTGTAGGAAAGAGGGAAGGGCAGAGAGAGAGGAAGAGGAGGGAGGGAAGGCGGGGGCAAAGAGAGGGGGAGACAGAGGATCCAAAGCAGGCTCTGCACTGACAGCAGAAAGCCCGATGTGGGGCTCAAAATCATGAACCGCAAGATCATGACCTGAGCCAAAGTCAGACACTTAACCAGCTGGGCCACCCAGGCGACCCTGAAAAGCTTTTCTTTTTTTTTTTTTTTTCCAGCTATGTTTTTATTTTTTTTTAAAATTTTTTAATGTTTTATTTATTTCTAGGAGAGAGAGAGAGAGAGACAGCGTGAGCAGGGGAGGGTCAGAGAGAGAGGGAGTCACAGACTGAAACAGGCTCCAGGCTCTGAGCTGGCAGTCAGCACAGAGCCTGACACGGGGCTCGAACCCACGAACCGCGAGATCATGACCTAAGCGAAAGTCGGACGCTTAACCGACTAAGCCACCCAGGCGCCCCTGAAAAGCTTTTCTAAGAAGAGAAGTTCGGGGATTTCTGGTTACATTCTGTAAACAGGCTTCATTGATTTATAGGTTGCCTTAGATTGGAGAAAGAAATATTGATAATTAAGCATTATCATGCCTGCATTGTATGTAATCAGGTTGGCATTTTACAAAGTTGTGTTCCTTTCTTCCCTCTTAATGAAAATTCCCAACATGTGTTGCTATGAAGTTCTCACAGTACAGCTTTACTCACACGAATCCCAACAGCAATGTATCACCACTTCCCCACTAATTTAAGCCCTGTGGATTTCTGGAGCAACTGTATTTGAATACAAAGAAGGGTGTGGCCAAGAGGAAAACCGTGCTCTGTCATGCATCCCCAGTCAGCAAAACTATTTTCATTTTTCCCCCAATTTTTTATTCTAATAAAATACACGTAAAATTTATCATCTTGAGCATTTTAAGTGCACAATTCAGTGGTATTAAATGCATTCATAATATTGTGTTCCTATTACCACTATCCATCCCCATAACTCTTTTCATCTCATAAAACTGACTCCATATCCATTAAACGGTAACTTCCCTTTCCTCAATGCCTCCAGCCCTGGCAACTACCATTCTCCTTTCTACCTTTATGACTACTATTTATAAGTGGAATCATAGAGCATTCATCTTTTTGTAATAGCTTATCACACTTAGCATCATGTCCTCAAGTTTCATCCATGTAGCATGTGTCAGAATTTCCTTCCTTTTCAAGGCTGAATAATATTCCATTGTACTGGCTATAACATATTTTTGCTTTTCCATTCATCTGCAATGGGTGCTTGGGTTCTTTCCACATTTTAGCCATTACAAATATCTCTTCAAGAACATGCTTTTAATTTAGATATATACCTAGAAGCAGAAATGCTAGATCACATGGTAATTCTATTTTTAATTTTTTTGAGGAACTGCCATACTGTTTTCCACAGTGCCTATATCATTCTTTCATTCCCACAATGCCTAAGGGTTCCAATTCTTCCATATCCTCACCAACATTTATTTTCTATTTTTTTGATAGTAGCGATCCTAATGGGTGTGAAGTGGTATCTCCTTGTAGTTTTGATTTGCATTTCCCTAATACAGCTATCTTCATTTTTAACTTTTCCCCAAGAGCTCTTATTACTGCTTTTGTTACCTAGCTAAGAGCATCTGCAGTGACATCCTGGAATCTGGGGATATACACCAACCAGCTGGATATCAGATTCTTGCAACTTCAAAGCTCAAAGCCCACAATTTTCATGATTTTAAGACCAACATGATTCTCTCCAGAAATAGAACATTTTATATCTTTCTCATCTATTAGAGAGCAGTCTGTGAGAAGTATTTGGAACTCTTAAAACATCTCCTTTCCATCAGTAATTCCTTGATACTGGAGCCAAATATTCTTTAGATGACTGGATGGTAATTTATATTTTTTTATTTACAAAAACTTAAAAGTAAGATTTTACAGTCAGAATTCCTTTGCCTTTCAAGTTTCTCTTTGGAGACATAGCTCATTTCCATGTAAAGTGCCAAATAAGTATTATACCCTTATTTTCCACACAAACCATTTCCACACAAACCTAGGTTTGAAGGCTCTTGGTGGATATATATAAAAGCAGAGTAGAGTGTTCATATTTAAAAAGAGATAAAAGTTACTTAAAGCAAAATCTGGTACATGAGTTAAACAATCAACCTGAGAAATGTTAATCTGGATTTTTAAAAATTGGATTGAACTCCCTGGAGAGATTCTACAAAGTGTAATGATGAAAAGGATAGGCTCTGGAGTGTGGTTGCTGAGATTTGAATTCCAGCTTAGTCATGTACTTTGTTGCTTATACTCTGCACCTCAGTCTCCTCATATGTAAAGTGAGCACAGTAATAGTGCTAACCAGATAGGACTGTTGTAAGGACTAAAGAAAAAAAATACATGTGACATACTTAGAGCTGTAGCATTTATTACTTGGAATGCAGTCAGTGCTTACAAAATGCTAGGTACCTCAGGGAACCAGGAGGACTGGGGAGAAGGTTTAAGAAAGCAGGACTTTTAGGGGTGCCTGGGTGGCTTAGTCGGTTAAGCGTCCGACTTTCGCTTAGGTCATGATCTCGCGGTTCATGGGTTCGAGCCCCGCCTCAGGCTCTGTGCTGACTGCCAGCTCGGAGCCTGGAGCCTGTTTCAGTCTGTGACTCCCACTCTCTCTAACCCTCCCCTGCTCACGCTGTCTCTCTCTCTCTCTCCTAGAAATAAAACATTAAAAAAAAAAAAAAAGAAAGAAAGCAGGACTTTTGGCATACTCACCAGTGTCTCCACCAGAGAACATTCCCCTTTCCCTGCTTTATAATGGGCTCCTGAGTAAAGTTTTGTTTGTTCCACATTAAAGTTTGAAAAACCAGTAATGAAATATTTACTTGAGAGTAAGAGATAATCAAGATATATTGCCAATTGATAAAAGTAAAAGTTTATTATAAGGTGATTCTATTTTTTTATGTCTATATTGTCTCAAAAAATATCATCAAAAATGTGATTATTGCTAGATAGTGGAATTAAAGGTATTTTTTTATTCTTTCACATTTTGCTAACTTGCATTTTATAATATATTTTGCACTAAGAATGTAAGTAATACATATTTCTTTTGGGAATTTAAAGTAAATTTAAGAGACAAAGCATGTAAAAAGTTAACATGGCGCACTAAATCAAAAATACTCTTAAATAAATTGTTCTATTTTATCCTAGATTTTAGACATAAATGGCAATGTCCTACCTCCTGGAGAAGAAGGAGATATTGGCATTCAAGTCCTACCTAACCGACCACTTGGCCTTTTTGCTCATTACATAGTAAGAGACTTATTTTCTATGTATTTCTCAAAAGGAGAGCCTGGGTGGCTCAGTTAGTTAAGCATCGACTCTTGATATGGGCTCAGGTCATTATCCCAAGGATTGTAGGTTTGAGTTCCGCAACGGGCTCTGTGGTGACAGTGTGGAACCTGTTTGGGATTCTCTCCCTCTTCTGCCCCTCCCCTGCTTGCTCTCTCTCTCTCTCTCTCTCCTCAAAATGAATAAATAATACAAAAAAATATATATTTTTAAAAAGCGTTTGCTAACTATCTCTATTTGTCACAAAACACACCTAGGATAGGTGCTTGGCTTTTTCTTGACTCATTGTCCTGAATAGTAATCCCTCAGATAGGAAACTGAAGAAATGCCCAAATGCTTATTCACCCTGGCCTAGATCACTGCTCCAGGCCCATGAGAGTTAGAGAAGGGAGCCCAAGAAAGACAGCCCTCTTCGTATACACTGATCCTCTCCGATACAAGACAGCAAGCAATCGTTTTCCTGAAATATGATTAGTGATTTCCCTTCTTGAGAGCAGTGAGAGGGAAGGAAAATGGGGCAGTGGGATTAAGTAAATGTCTTTTACTAGAGACTTTCCAGGCTCCCTAGTGTTTGCAAATCTAGTTTCATGTCTAACTGAAGTATATACATATATATTAAAGTTTCTATCGATATAATCAAAAGTCCAGGTTCTACTTGTCAGTTTACCTAATGTACCAGTACTTCATTTTTTCTCTTGCCAAAGTTACAGAACCAGTTTTGTTTGTAAAACAAAACACAAAAACAGAAAAACTGTTCTTTGAATTATTAGGTGCTGGTGCTTTCTTTCAACTCTGAGTATTCACTTCTCCCTTTTTCTACCTCTGTTAGATATTAGCCACTTAGCAAAAGACTTAATTAGCCCATGTCTTGGAGCTCTGAACTCCTGCAGTGTTTAGTGATCATCAAAGAAAATTCTCAGGATGGCAGCATGCCTAGTCTTTGTAACTGTAGTTTACCTCTCTTAGATTGGGCTAGATCAATGCTGGAATTGCATCCTTATTTCATACACTGGCTCCTCTTCATTCCAAGGCTTCTCAAAGAAACCAAACTTTTTTTTCTCCTTCCACACTTAAAAATCCAACTGAACAGAAGATTCACATTCACAGTAATATTAATAAAATGCTACTTGTTTCACAGGATAATCCTACAAAAACAGCTTCAACCCTACGAGGCAATTTCTATATCACTGGGGACAGGGGCTATATGGATGAAGATGGATATTTCTGGTTTGTTGCAAGATCAGATGATATCATATTATCCTCTGGGTAATTTTCTTTTTCATCTGTACATATGTGTAAGTTAATTGATCATCAGTGTTCTGGAGTGAACCTGCTGCTCACCTTTATAAAGTCCTGTCATATGTTTATTTCCCAGCTACAGAATTGGACCATTTGAGGTAGAAAGTGCCCTGATTGAGCATCCTGCAGTTGCAGAGGCAGCTGTTGTCAGCAGCCCAGATCCCATCAGGGGAGAGGTAAAAAAAAAACTGATTCATCTTCACTTTATAATTTGTTGGCAATATAACACATACTTTTCAACAGTTTATGGAAACACGATTATCCAAATGATTCATTCACTAACTATGCAAGTGAGATAGTCATTAGTAAATATGCTAGTCAGGAAAGAATTGCTAAGGATAAGATTGAAAATATATCTAAGAAATTTGAATTCTTTCCATGCAGGGATGGTATGAACGCCAACAATCCAGGCTCACAGCAGAGGTCATGCCAGAGATCAGCTAGATAGGATCAAGTTATTCCCCAGGTCTGGAAACAACATGGTCCCTAATGTAGCTGAGGAGGATAGGCTGGCATCAGATATCAGGGGTGGGAGCAGTGTCAGAGATAGGAACTGAGGCAGCAACTAGAAGTAGGCTGGGTAGGTAGCAAGCAGAGAATTCAGGAAATAAGCTGTGAATAAGACAGGAGTCTTGAAAGGTCTTCCTTTTTTTTTTTTTTTTTAAGTACGTGCCCAATGATGGGCTTGAACTCACAACCCTGAAATCAAGAGACACATGTTCTACTGACTGAACCAGCCAGGCACCCCTGAAAGCTCATTCTTTTGGGGTTGATCAAATGATAGTTTGGGTTTAAAGTTTCCATGCCACTCTTCAGGTCCCCTTTGCTAGGCAGGGCCTCCAATATTCCAGATAGATGATCTGATGATTATTGAAATTTATTCCTTCACTCTGAACTCCACCAGTAGGATCACATAGCTCTTTGGAATTTGAAGGCCATTGGGCACTATTAGACCTATGCAATGATAGAAATACTCTCTATCTGCACCATCCAATACAATAACCACACATGGCTATAAAGAACTTGAGATATGGCTAGTGTGATTGAGAAAAAATTTATTTCATTTTAATTTAAACAGCTGCATGTGGCATGTGGCTCTTCTCATAAAATGCAAAATTTTGCATAGAATTTCAGAGAAATTCTGAAGCCCACTTAAAGGATTTTAGTTAAAAAAATTGGATGTGCATCTGGATGGCACAGTCACTTAGACATCTGACTCTTGATTTTGGCTCAGGTCATGATCTCAGGGTCATGGGACTGATCCCCACATTGAGCTCCATGCTAAGCATGATATCTGGTTGAGATTCCCTCTCTCTCTCTCTCTCTCCCTCTGCCCCTTCTCTGGTTGTGCTCTCCCTCACTCTAAAACAAAACAAAAACAAACCAAAAAAAAACAAAAAAACCCCCAAAAACAAAAAACTTGTACTTCTAATACTACTATAACTAATACTTAATATTTCTGATGACTTAGCATGTTCTAGGTATTAGAAGCCCTACAAAGGGCCTGTATATGTTAACTTATTTAATCCTCACAACCTCTTTTTTGGGGGAAGGAAACTGAGGCATAGAAATGTATTCTAACTTCCCCAAGATTACACAACCAAGTGTGATTTGAACCCAGGCTGTCTGATTTTAGAGTTCATGCTCTTAACCATGTTAGGGTATTTCTTATAAATTTACCATCTTATGTAATGACTTATAAAGACTTTTATAAAGTAGGCCTTATCCAAGGTTTAGAAGTCATCAATATGCAAACTAATAATTACAAACATTAGTTCTCAGTGTGCTATACAAACTTATAGCAAGGATAAATTTAATTCATAAAAATGTTGATAAAGCAGAAGAGCAGGTATAAACACAAACATTTTATGAAATATCAAAAAATGGATAGGACAAAATTATATAAATGCATATATACATGATCTAAAAACATGGGCAGGATTTTCCATAACACTTCAAATAAGAGTGAATTTCGAAAAATAAGATTTGTGAGCATTATGTGATAGTCAATTCTGTCTTCTGTCAATTAGGGAGCAATGGTCACCACCATCACGTCTACTCTTGTTCCTCAGCGCCAGGTAATTAGAGTAATAGCAAAATGGCTGTTGGAATCTTCACAGCCTTGCATCAATACAAGTGTCTCTGGAATAAAGAGTGAGCAGTCTCAATGAACTGTTCCCTTCAACATGGATATGGCAAACTAAGTGTGAATACTCTTTATAAGGGCCATACTGAGGGTGGGGAACTAGAAACTAGACTAGATCAGGCTAGGTTGTTACCCAAGAGAGTGTGCTTAGTATGTTGCTGAATTTCTAAAAAGAAATTTTCTTTTCTTTTCTTTTTTTAAATTTTTTTTTATTTATTTCTAGGAGAGAGAGAGACAGTGTGAGCAGGGGAGGGTCAGAGAGAGTGGGAGATACAGACTGTGAAATAGGCTCCAGGCTCTGAGCTGGCAGTCAGCACAGAGCCTGACGCGGGGCTCGAACCCACGAACCGCAAGATCATGACCCAAACAAAAGTTGGACGCTTAACCGACTAAGCCACCCAGGTGCCCCAAAAAAGGAAATTTTCTTGAAAGAGATAAAAGATGAGGCAAAAAGTCAAGGACAAAGACAGGTCAGAAACAGAAACAGGTCAGAAAGCAGATGTTAGATAAGAAGGTTCAAGTTCATTAACATTATCGGCAAAGCAGGGGTCCTAGAAATTCTTGTATTAGATACCAAACAGGAGGTGTGGGACTCAACTGGCTGGCTTAAGAGCACAGAGCTGGGATCAAACTCTATGAAGCCTTCTGCCCCCAATCCCAGGCACTTAGATTCCCAGTTAGAGAAAGTAAACAAGGCACACTGAAACATAAAAATACACAACTCAGGGCGCCTGGGTGGCTTAGTCGGTTAAGCGTCTGACTTTCGCTTAGGTCATGATCTCACGGGTCGTGGGTTCGAGCCCCACGTCAGGCTCTGTGCTGACTGCCAGCTCAGAGCCTGGAGCCTGTTTCAGAGTCTGTGACTCCCTCTCTCTCTCTGACCCTCCCCTGCTCACGCTGTCTCTCTCCTAGAAATAAATAAAACATTAAAATTTTTTAAAAAAAATACACAACTCATCTTGCTGGTGTTTCAATTTTTTTTTTCAGGTAGTAAAGGCTTTTATTGTTCTGACCCGGGATTACAAGTCACATGATCGAGAACAACTAAAAAAGGAGATTCAGGAACATGTAAAAAAAGTTACAGCACCTTACAAATATCCAAGAAAGGTAGGTATTCTAATTATGATGACAATTTGCTTAGTGTTCTGAAAATTTTCAGCTGTTTACTTTTTCCATTTTAATGAATAGTCTCAAACATGCTATACCAAATATTCCAAACTGAAGTAATGACATGGGTAAGAATCAGAATCTTTGGCATTAAAATTAAATTCTTGACTTAATTTGCTGGGTCATCTGGCTAATTGGGCTTGTAGTAAATACTAAATATCAAGAAAAAAACTCAATGATACCCCTCTCCTGTTTTGGTTGTTACCAAAACTCACCTAGATGGATACCCTAATTCTTTCATCTAGAGATAATAAAACTACTATATAATTCAATTTGTCTAAAGATGAAAAGTTCTTGGGGCGCCTGGGTGGCTCAGTCGGTTAGGCTTCTGACTTTGGCTCAGGTCACGATCTCACAGTTCGTGGGTTCGAGCCCCGTGTCAGGCTCTGTGCTGACAGCTCGGATCCTGGAGCCTGCTTTGGATTGTGTCTCCCTCTCTCTCTGACCCTCCTCTGCTCAAGCTGCCTCTCTTTCTCTCAGAAATAAATAAAACATTAAAAAAACAAAAAGATGAAAACTTCTTGGCTAATTTTCTTCCCTTACTACCAACAGGTAGAATTTATTCAAGAGCTGCCAAAGACTGTCAG
This sequence comes from Hyaena hyaena, assembly GCF_003009895.1. Taxonomy (NCBI): domain Eukaryota; kingdom Metazoa; phylum Chordata; class Mammalia; order Carnivora; family Hyaenidae; genus Hyaena; species Hyaena hyaena. Next base: position 3,994,466 of record NW_024080710.1, on the reverse strand, counting down.
TGGGAAGATAAAAAGAAATGAACTAAGGAAGAAAGAATGGGAAACAATTTAAATCCACTGTATTCTTTATCACAGTATCTATAATACAAAGACTGTAGAAACACATAATTATGGAGAGGTGATTAAAAATTTAATAGTATACTTGTAAATTGTTGATGTAAAACGACTTATGGTTGGGGTGCCTGGCTGGCTCAGTCAGTAGAGCATGCAACTCTTGATCTCAGAGTTGTAAATTTGAGCCCCACATTGAGTGTAGGATTACTTAAAAAAAATAAATAAATAAAATCTTTAAATAAAATATCTTGTGATTATAACATTAGAGGCTGAATTTTGAGAGTAAATATTAGGTAAATTCCTCTGCATTAGTGTCAGTGTTCTCATGACTTTGGTAATATAAAAAGAATACCATCAATTGCTGAGAAATTTAAAAAAATTTTTTTTTTAAATTTATTTCTAGGAGAGAGAGACAGCGTGAGCAGGGGAAGGTCAGAGAGAGAGGGAGACACAGACTCTGAAATAGGCTCCAGGCTCTGAGCTGGCAGTCAGCACAGAGCCCGACGCGGGGCTCGAACCCACGAACCGCGAGATCATGACCTAAGCGAAAGTCAGACGCTTAACCGACTAAGCCACTCAGGTGCCCCGCTGAGAAATTTTTAAACATATAGTATCTGAACCAAATTTTTGATGTGTTGGTTTTCAAACTCTAGTTGAATAATTCTTCTGATATGTTGATGTACAAATCAGAACAAATCTTCAAGCTTTGAAATAAAACTAAACAACTTATAAAAGTTTTTAGGGGTGCGTGGGTGGCTCAGTCAGTTAAGTGTCTGACTCTTGATTTCAGGCTCAGGTCATGATATTATGGTTCGTGAGTTCGAGCCTGCTGTCAGGCTTTGTGCTGAGAGCATGGAGCCTGCTTGGGATTCTCTCCCTCTCCCCCCAGGACCCACCCCTACATACTCTTTCTCTTGCTCTCTCAAAATAAAGAAACTTAAAAAAAAGTTTTTAGAAAAAGAAAAAAATACATCAAGAAGATTTCATAATTCTCAAAGTACAAGTATCTAACTGGAAATAAGCTAGGGATTTTTATTAGTCATGCTTTTATTCAATTAATTTAAAAAGTTTAAATTTACTTCAAGGTCGAACTGTAACAACTGTAACTCTAATAGAGTATACAGAATATTTAATTTGTGGTTCTTCATAAAAGTATGATAAATTTGGCACGTTAATATATGACAAAAATAAAAGTGTAAGATGATTTTCAGAATACTCATGATGTTTGGAAATTCAAGGAACAATCAGGATTCATAGATGAATACAAGAGAAGTGTTAGATAACTGATGAAGGAAATTCAAAGTGGGCGAAATTGATTTTTTTCTCTATTTTCAGTGTGTGTGTATGTGTGTGTTTAATAGCCCCAGTGCAGTCTATAGAACTCAGATATGCTAAGTCTCCATAACTTGTAGCCCTATGCACTTTTTTATCACACAAAAAGTTGTATTAAAAATAGAGTTTAGATGTAGGGAAGGTTTATCAATTCCTCATTGAAGGTCTGAGTCTCAAAGAATTTTTAGTAGAAAAATTTACCTTTCTGTCACAAAGATGGCTTATTTCTGAAGAACTAAAAGTGAGTCCCCCCGGAGAATGAGACAGAACACTGCTGTTGGCTCTCTCCTTTCGAAGTGTTTGTTCCCACTTGAAATAACCACAACATTTTCTGTTTTCTTGATATTTCCCAATAGGGCAACAAAAGAAGACTTTTCCATGGTTTGGTCCATTATTACAAACAACAAGTCTCTTAGATCTTCGGCCACACTTGCATAAAGGAGGTGTAATTTTCCCACTCTTCCAAGGGTCTTGTAGGTTAACTGTAGAAGCTAAGATAGAGGGGAGGGCCTTCTGGGAACAACTACTCACTGGGGAGCCATCAGATAATGTAGGCTTTTCTTCATGAATAGTGAAGGACTGTTTTTTTGCTGGTGGGAAAGCTGGGGGACTGGAAGGATTTCGTTTAGTACCACATAAAAGGAGGGGGTATTTCCCCAAAACTGAAGGATGAGACATATTGGCATTAATACTGTTGAAGCTACTTGATTTGCATGCTGGTAATTTAAAGTCAGAAGCAACTGAACCTTGATCTTTGGCATCTTTTACATGATAAACAGTAGTATGTGGACTCTTATATACAATAGCCTTAGAGGTCTCAGATTTTTGAGGAGTTTCTTCTGTGCATTTCTTTAAAACCATTAATCTTTCTATGGAATTAAATGAAGTGTCTAAGTTTGAATCACTAATGGGAAGCATACAATCCATATTTTGCTTAGGCTGAGATGCTGGCAATAAAGCTACATCCTCCCAATCAGCCAACATAGGTAAACAATCAAGAGCAGAACTCATTTCCCTATCAGAAACATGATTAACAGATGAAATGGTAGTTGAAACAAGTACCAATTCTGAACTAACTGCTGAAGACTTAGGTTTGGTACCAAATGCAAGGTGTTCATTTTTTATGTGCTTCTGCATAGGTGTATTCAAGCTGGGAGATGGCAACTGCTCCAGAGAAGTAGAGGGCTTTGTATTAAGAACAGATAAATAGCTTTTGCCATTGTGAAGACCTACTTTTATATTGCTCTTTAGTTGGAACTGATCTTGTCCCTTTATAGGAGAATTCACATCAGCTGACCTCAAATGAACTTTTTCATGAGAATTTACTGTATTTTTAGGCTCCCTATCATATGTGCTCAGACCCCAAATGCTACTGTTGCAGACCGATGCTTCTTCAACTTGATTCGTATTCAAATTTCTGGCCAAAATGTTGGGATTCTTCTTAGTGGGAACCTATGATTCCACAGAATAGTTTTAGAAACTGTAAATTCACAATTTCCTTACTATACACTACATGTTTTGACAAAAAAGAATAATGTCATCATTCATTGATTTATAAATGATTCTGCACAATGATTATCTGTATTTCCATGAGCCTCTGACTACTTATGGAGTTTGATATAACAGAATAAAGAGGCAAAACACAACTAACCTTGTTTAAGGACCTTGTAATTTTCATTAAGCAACCATCCCTGATCATTTTCCAAGCAAGAAGGGCAGTATTCCGAGAATCATCCAACCCTGAGGAAACAGATATCAAACGCTGAATTTCATAGTACCAGTGTAAAGAAATATAGCAAAAATAAGAAATCACAATTCAAACTGGAACATACTATTTGTTTTATGATCATCTACTAATTCTAATCATAATAAATTACATTAGCAAAAAGCTGTGGCAACCTTACCAATAAAAGACAAGATTGCCCACATTTACAGAGAAGATAAAAATCTGTTACAGTTCACAAAAATGTAAGCAACATTCTGTAGGGAGCATGTTTTGTGAGTAATCTAATGATCTTGCTCAGTTTTTTCACTAATTCACGGTATTATTTGGGCATTTGTTTAATCTCCATTTGATTTAGCTAATTTCCATTCTTTTTAGCAACTACCACTAGATGGCAGTCTTTATCTTACACTACCAGTAATTTGAAAGTCAAATAATTTGAATAGTACAGTATAGATTAGGAGCTTTTTTTAGGCTGAAGAATATTCTTTATTAATGACATCACCAAAAACATGGTGATTCATATGAAAGACTTTATAAAAATAAAATGACTTACATAATAAAATTATTTTCAATTTATACTAACCAGAATGTTCTCGTCCCAAGAATTCTATTCCCACTTCCTGCAGGGCACCATGTAGTCCTTTTGGTTTTCTTCTATAGAAAGTCTAATCAAATAAAAGAAGACATATTCAAAAAAAAGGTTACTATTAGAAATGCTATATATTAAACACTTACTTTTCATAATTTTAAGCTCTATTAGATTTGGAATGTGTTTATTTTGTTGTGCTGTTTTATATATTTAAAAAATAATGTATTTTTTAAAAAATATATTTAAAATATTTAAAATATACTTAAATTTTTTTAATTTAAAAAATACAAAAAAAATAAAAGTTTCAAAAGAAAAAATATTTTATTTATAGTAACCTATACTTATGTGTGGGATGAAGTTTCATCATTTTTTAGTAGAAGGAAAGTGAACATGCCTCCCTCTTTGGCCCTTACCTTATAAGTTACTCTGAGATCAATCCAACAATTTAAGAACACAGGTTTTAACAGCTGTTTTCTTTTACACTCATACTCCAGGCAAACCCCCAAGTCCCAGTCTGCATTAAGTATATTAAAATAGAACAAATTCAAAGATGCCAAGTAGTTTTTACTTGTGCTATCATCATTTATAAATAAAAGGTTGAAAGATGATATAAAATAAAATAGTAAGATTTAGGAATAACATAATACACATATAATGTACAGTATACCACCAAACCATACTGTATACTTTAGTATATGTACTATATACAGTATATAAGCTATAATGTACATGCTATGACAGTATACTATATACTATATAAAATAAAGTCATAATGTATATGCTATAACATTATATAATATAAAATGAAATAAGATTTCTGTGCTGTTAACATCTAATAATTATTCACTTTACATAATTTATTAAGAAATTAAGTTGGTAACTAAGTTTCAAAATGATTTAACCATCCAGTAAAACACACCAAATATTTCAGAAAGAAGAGTAAGGTGTCAAGTTACAAGGCTTACATGGAGAAGGTTATCTGTTTTTAACATTCTAGGAAAGTACTAATGTAACTGGGAAACCAGACATCTTATAGAAACCTAAATCCAAATATGACTATCAATACTATGCTATCAATGGCACAGCATTGCTAGCAATGACTGTTAATGGCAATGTTACATCACAGGCATACAAAAGATCTAGTTTAATAACCCATTTTTTCCTAGTGTGAAAGTAATAAAAGCAAAGGATGTGAGTTGAATGAAGCTTCTTTTTTTCAAAATTGTAGAAATAGCGGTAGAGTTTTCACTAAATCATCTTTGCCATCAGAAGACCAGAGAGGAAAAATCTGGAAAGATTCTTAAAGTCTTAAAATTTTAAGGTATCCCAGAATGGTAATTTGAAAAATATGAATAAACTTACTTTCCTTCATTAACATCTGTTAGGCACTTAGATTTCTTTTTGAAGCCCAAGAGGTTAACAAGTATAATTCTTACTACAGATGATGAATTACATAGTGGTAACCCTACTTATTTGTGATTTATAGATATAACTTATTTCTTACCTGACCAAGTAACAAATGCGCATAATTTTACTTCAGAATGAGACAGATCTGAAATTCCAGTAGCAAAAATAATTTTCTTCTGTTGCTGAATCTTCTGAATCCATTTACAGAACTGAGATAAGCAAATCCTCAGAGGGACTCCTTCATCAACTTGAACCTGAGTAAAGTCACAAAATTTGAATTCAACAATCAAATTCCATAATTATTAAACACATCATTAGCACATAATTACACACTATATGGAGATATAAAAAAAGAAGAGGTTCTGACTGGCCAAGAGTTTATTTAGTGAAAAAGATATTAAAACACATGTAAGAGAGAGAATATAATGATTAGAATGTTGCAAGATAATAAAAATTAGGTTGCTCTATCTAAAATCACATAGAAATATAATAATTAAACTGTGACAGGCAGAAATTTGATATCACTTAATTTCCATAAAATAAATTTTATATTCATTTTTACACTATTCTTTCTCATTTTTAAAGATTCCAACAGAGTTCTGGAGGGAACATTATTTCTCCTAACAGTGCAAAAATCTAATACCATATGGTATATAGTTTTTACTTTCTTTTTAAAATTGATTACTGAATTTTATATATTTTTAAGTTTGTATATTTTAAGAGAGAGAGAGAGAAAGCAGAGAGAGAGAGGGAGAGAGAGAATCTCAAGCAGGCGCCATGCTGTCAGCACAGAGCCAGACACGGGGCTGTTATGTCACGGAAAGTGAGGTCATAACCTGAGCCAAAACCAAGAGTTGGATGCTTAACCAACTGAGCCACCGAGGCAACCCTTAACTGATGAATTTTAATATTTGCATCATACTTACTTGTTTCTGGGGGAGAGGGGTAGGATGAGAAGAGAGATAGGGATAAGAGTAGGGCATACCTGTTTTATGCCTGTCAGTTCCATGCAAAATTCAGAAAGAATTGGATGTTCCTGAGGCTGAACATAAGTATGGAACTCAGATTCAATCTCTCCAGTTGATGTGTTTAGCAATACTGCTGGAAATTCAACTACATGAAAGAATCACGAATTGAAACTAGAAGGTATAATTGTTATATTAATGAAGTAATTGCTCTAAATTAAACACGTTGTGTCACTATATAGCATTTTATATTATATACATTATGTATATATGTATACAGCTTACAGCATCATATACAATCATTGTTTCAGTGAAAGCATATTAAGATGACCAAAGCAGTGAGATATGTTATAATAAAATTATGCCAAAGAATAAGTCAGAATATTAAAGATTTAAGTATACCTACTTAAAACTCTTGTATTTCCACAATTAAATAAGAAGGCCATATGGAAGCTGAAATGTACTCCTTTCTATCCAATTGAAATTTTGTATGGAATTCTATAATAATTTTATATATGATGATACATTTAGATATTAGGTTTTTGTTCTCTTCGTTGGTCAAGTCAGGTTTTATAGTTAACTACCAATTCATAAACCATCTTGTTTTCTTTATACTAACTGCTGGAATGAAATATTACTCAGCCATCAAAAAGAATGAAATCTTGCCATTTGCAACAACATGGATGGAGTTAGAGTGTATTACACTAAGTGAAATAAATCAGTCAGAAAAAGACAAATACCATGATTTCACTCATATATGGAATTTAAGAAACAAAACAGATAAACATATGGGAGAGGGGAGAAAAAAGAAAAAACAAAGGGAAGCAAACCATAAAAGACTCTTAAAGATAGAGAACAGAGGGTTGATGGAGGGAAGTGGGTGGGGATGGGCTAGATGGGTGATGGGTATTAGAAGAGCACTTGTTAGGACGAGCACTTGGTATTTTAAGTGATGAATTCTATTCCTGAAACCACTATTTCACTCTATGTTAACTAACTGGAATTTAAATTAAAATTTGAAAAGAAAAACTGTTGACTGGTTTTATTCTATAAACTCTATTTTGTTTTAAAGTTTATTTATTATTTATTTCGAGAAAGACAGAGTGGGTGAGCAGGGGAGGGGCAGAGAGGAGGAAGAAGAGAGAATCCCAAATAAGCTCTACACTGCGAGTGCAGAGTTTGACGTGGGGCTCCAACCCATGACCTGTGAGATCATGATGTGAGCCAAAGTCAAGAGGCAAACGTTTAATTAAGAGAGCCATTCAGGTACCCCTATATCTATAAACTTTAATGTGACTCCTCTAAGCCTGGCTTTGATAACTGGCAGTCCAGACTTACTTATTTCTTGGCTCTGGTGGTGTTTCCCATCATTCCAACATGTTGATTCAAAATCAATGACAATTAAGTAGTCCAAAAACTGCTCTGAAAAACAAAGGGTGTCCTTATGCTTTATCAGCATTTAGAGTGCAAGGATACAGCATGTAAAGAAATGATGCACATTACTTACTGGATTTGCTTCTTCCTACATTTCCATTTGTTGGTGCAACGGACTTTCTTCTAATTAATCCAAGCTGCCTAAAAATGTAAAACAACTCAGTATTTTCAACAAACTCATTCACACTCCTGGCTGAATATGCTAACAAACTAATGGTATAACACTCATTATTAACGTATTAGTGTGAGAGGAAATTGAACTAATTTTGAGAGCAAAAGACCTTGGTTCTTATACTGATGGGGACACCTTCTTTTGATTTTAGTAGTCATTTTACCAGCATGAGCCTCAAACTTCATATTGCAAGCTTAGAGTACTTCTTTCTGCTCCCTGTATTTTATAGTAAATACTGAGGAACTTGAGTGATTGCAGAGGTAAAAATGCATTGACAAGCTTATTTTTGCCTTTGCATTTTTCACGCTTTTGCTATGTGCAAAGCACAGGAGGAGACTGGGCCGATCCAGTCTTCTAGGAGCTCAAAATATATCTGCATAAAGAAACTGAACATCCGTGGTAAACGACCGTAAGGTAATACTTGAGTCCACAGAAAGGGCTGGGATACTGAAATGTTAAGACAAACCACTCTGACCAGTTGGTAGTTTAACCATGTAGACACTTCTGTTGTAGTTTTTAGTTTAAGAGGTGTGATGGGGGGGGGGGGGGGAGAAAAAGGAGGTGTGATGGAAGTGCAAACAGTTGCGAATAACTGCTAATATTTCATTGTTTACTACATAGCAGACACTGAACTCTGGTGATCTCATTTAATCCTCAACGATGGTATGAGGTACTCACTTTTGCTACCTCTACTTTATAAGAAAACATTCAGTAACTTGCCAAAAAACAGATTTGGTGTGTGAACCCAGAATCACCCAACTCTGAAGCCCTCGCTATTTCCTAATACATTACAGTGCATCTAGAAATCGGAAATGTGCACATCGTGACTAGGAATCAGGGATTAGGCCACAATAAGTCACATTATGAATTAAACGCATCACTAGGAAGTGGTGGGGTGAACCGCTTGACAGGTGCGGTGAGGGCTGCCTGAGACCTCGGAACGGCCTACTAGGCGCAGTAATGTTCAACAAGTTCCCCGAGGCCTAGAATGGGCAGACACTGGTTCAAGTCCACACAGTCGTGAACCCGGTCCTTCCACCCTCGCGCTGAGAGCGGCCTGAGGCTCGAGACGGAGGTCCAGACAGAGATCTTTCAGTCCGGGCCAGAGAGGGAGACGCCGGGGCTGCAGAGAATGAAGCCTGACACCGCGAATGCCCACTGCCCAGCCCTGCCGTGGGCCCCAGCGCCGGACCAGAAGCCCCCCCGCAGCCCCAAAATCCCTCGCGTACCGCGCCAACTTCTTGGTCGCCATTCCTCGCACTCCCTTCTCCTCTCAGCCCAACTCCCGGAAGTCGTCAGAATCCCACTTCCGGGCGGTTCAAAAGTCTGGCGCGGCTGAGGAGGCTGCTACTGCGTCCGCGGCGGCTGCCCCTTTTTTCCCTCTGTCCGGCTTCTCTTTTGGCGTTTTCGGAGTGCGGGGGGCGGCGGGCGCCGGGAGTGGTTTGGCGGGGAAGTCTCTTTCCTTTTTTACAACGGGCGTAGGCGTTGTTTGCGCAGTTGGGGAACCGTTGGAGAACCGTTGGAAAACCGTTTAGAATCTTTCCTCCGGCGCGGACGGTAAAACCGTTGGTTTCGGTGCTGTTTTCTCCGCAGTGGAACGGGGAGCATCGTTGGCAGCCTTGCTTTTAAAGGGGAGGGGTGGGAGGTCTCCGTACACTCATTTGAGAGGATCTGAGGGAGGCGGTAGGCTGTCGAAGCCCCAGCTGTTTCCCCGTCGGGAGGCGGCGTTTCTTAAGCTCTCGCGTATCTTTTCCCCCAGACTCATGGAGTCCCAGAGGGAGAGGGCCGGGAAGCACCTCAAGAAGGGCAGGAAGAGGAGGCGAGGCCCGAACATGCTGGTCGGGGCGGCTGAGGCGATGAGAGCCCGTTGGGAACTTGAGGAGAGTCAGCCCGAGGCCAAGGTGAGCAACGGGGAGCCGGAGTAGGCGGTCCAAGGGTTGAGGCCTCCCCAGGAGCCTTCTGGGCCCCAGTCCGCCTCACCTACCCACTAGCCTTTCCGTAAAATGGGAATGATAGTGGAATACCACCTGCGTCAGGGTTGATACTGGAGGTTTAAACCAGTGGTAAGGTGCCTGCGACCCTAAAAGAATGTTCATTCAACAATTTCTTCTGTGTGCCAGAAATGGTTCTAGGTTTGGGGGGTATCCAAGTGCAGAAAGCCAAAATTCCCTGTTCTCTTGCTATTTACATACCATAGTGGCATAGCAAGGTTGATGATCATCCCTGCCATTTATTGAGAGCGAAATATATGTAGCCCATCTCTTCAGTCATAAGATTTCTCTTGTCTGCCATATTCTGGGCACAGCCAAAGATATTCGAAGCATCGGTGAATAAAGAAAGGTTCCTACCTAGTTGTAGGGGAAAGACAGGTAAGTTACATACAAGTTCCCCCCACTATCCAAAAGTAGAGTGGTCCTTTCTAAGCTGAAATGGTGTAAAGCAAAGAAGCATTTATTAATTCATATAAAAAATTAAGCATTTTCCGACCCTCCCAAATAAACTGTTAGGTTTTCTGATATCTCAGGACAGATCTTGCTAACTAATGCACAAAATCAAGATAAAGTGCAGATGCTCACAGACACAAATCAAAGCTGTGAGAGCTTCTTGTTCAGTGTAGTCCTTGGAAATGTAGCTTGACTATGCCACTTTAATTGCGAGGGGTGCCTTTCTCTGTAACTGGCTTGTGAAACATGCTGCAGGTAAAAGTAAAAACAGGCACATTGCTAATAAAGGTTTTTTGTAAAAGGGAAGTGGCAGAACACAAGCTTTCAGAAGGCTAGAGATCCTTGTATGTTAAAAGGGAATTAGTGCTATGAAAACATTAATTGAAAACCTCTATTAAAAAGGGATTCTTTGTTTTTTCTTTTTTTGCCTATCAGGTTGGCAGAGCAACTTTTTAAGGGTTAATGTGTGAGAAATGTAAGGAGATACAGACTTATCACTTTTATTTTGGAACAGTCTCAAAGTTAAAAGTTGTAGGAAGAGTACCAAAAACATTTCAAAGTATTTGCAAACAATGCTTCATGACCACCACCCCTGTATTTTAGTATGTACTTCCTATAAAAAGTCCTACATAACCACCGTGCAACCATTCAAGTTAGAAAAAAACCATTCATATGTATACATTTACAGTACTATACTATATTTACCAAAAGTGATCCACATATAAGTGGCTCTACACAATTTAAACCTCTGTTCAAGGATCAACTGTAGGTGTTTATTTTGATCAGGAACTTATCTGGAGAATTTATCCAAGTGTACAGGGATGTTTAAAACAATGCTCATAATATTACAATTTTTTACAAAGACCATGTCCTCAGTGGTGAATTTTTTCACATTTTAAGTGTTGAAGTAAATTTAGAGAATGGACTATTAAAATTTGTATTTGTTACATTTAACTGCTATGGAAAGATACTTACAAAATTTTATTGTTTTTTTAATTTGTCTGGGGGGAGTTGGTTACCAATAAGAATGTATAGTACAGTCCTTTAGGGGCAGTATAGTATAGAGATGAAGATTTTAGGCTTTGGAGCCAGTATTCCATTCTTTGTTCTGCCACTTACCCATTCCTTCATTTCTTTATGTAAAATGGTGATAAAGTAGTAGCCACTTTAAAAGACTTATAATAATTAAATGATTTAATAAATATGAAGTGCCCAGAACTGTTAAATGGCTAATTAATAGGTGCTCAACATTAAAGGCTTATGGGAACAATACAATAATAATAATGTCTAATGTTTATTAAGTACTTATGATAATGTCAGTCTCACTACATTGCACTTGCACTACCTCGTTGGTCTTCCCAAAATCTCATGAGGTGAAATTATAATTACTCCATAGATGAAGAAACTGAGTCTTAGGTTAAGGTACTTGTCTTACATGGTAGAGCTTGGCATTTGAATTCAAGCAGTAGAAGTCCAGGACTTAAGCTCCTAACTGGTCTACTCTGCTGCCTCCTAAACCAAAATTAAAGTGGTAATTATCTCTGACTTCTATAAGTTTAGGTGACTTTTATTTTCTTTTATCTATTGGTCTTTATCTTACCTTTCTCAGTTATCTGACTCTTCAAAAGCATGAATTTCTTTAATAACCAAATATAAGTGCAAAGCTATTTTAGGAGGGAGAAGCTTCAGTGAACTCCCTGTTTCCCCAGAATAACATCATAGTTTTTACCTTAGATCACATTGAATTCTGTGATCTGGCTCCCTCTTCTGTATACTATCAAATCTCCACTGCTCTCAACATACCATCTTGGCTCTAGCCAAGCAAAACTAAATGTTTAGACACAGTGTTCCCTCCTATCTGGCTGACAAATTATTTTCAAGACTTAGCCCCAGTGTTTTCATCTCCATGAAGCTATCCCCCAAACTCTCTAACCCCCAAGGCAGTTAGCCTCTTTACTCCTATACTTTATAATAGCACTTACCCACACTGCACTGGAATTAACCTATTTCTGCATTTCTTTTCCTTCAGTAGAATGAACTTGAAAGCATGAATCATGTTTTAGTCATCCTACTATCTCTAGTATGTAACCAAGTATCTATAATTAAGGTTCTGTATCCATGTTTCTTAAACACTATATTAATAATGTCATATCACAGGTGGTTGTTTTAGACCTTCATTTTCAGTTAGACCCCTCATTTGCATATATGTTAAAATAATCAGAAACTAGAATGTTTTAATAATTTGCTTTGCTTTATTGCTATTCCCAATAGTCATAATTTGTTATGCCCTGATTTATCTTTTTAGAAAGCCCGCTTATCTACCATTTTATTTGTTGAAAACTGTGAAGTAACCCATGAACAGTTATGTGAATTGCTGAAGTATGCAGTTCTGGGCAACTCCAGTGTTTCTAAACCCAGGTATGAGATGAACTTAAATGGTGGGTGTAGACCCGAGGTTTCAAACTAGTGTGTACAGGGCCAAATATTCTTAATTGACATTGTTTATTTGCCATACAGAATGTTCTAAAATTTTTTTAGACTGGTTGCCAATATTTAACTGGGGAATTCCTTTATTAAAATCCAGATACTTTATTTATTCAGAAAACTCTTAAGATCTGGCAGCTGTCCCTGTATTCCCACATGGCGACAGTTTGTCATAGCTGAATAGGGGCATGTACTCTTTAGTGTCCTACCTGACCTGCTTGTCTTTCTTACATTATCTGTCTGGCTGCTGGTTGGTTTGCAACCTTCTCGGGAACTTCTGGGTGAAAACTGAAACCAGTTCCCCTTACTTGGAGGGCAGGGAGAGACTAAGAATCAGGCATGCCATTTCAGGTTGGTAAGTGGCAGTTTTAATAATAAGCAAAGGGAACTTGCATAAACAAAGCTTGTCTTGGGTTGGAGCAAAAACAAATGGCTCCTTACACCTGCCTGCCAAATCTTAAAAGTTTACATATAGGCCTTAACTGGATTCAGTCCCATATACCATGCAGGTGTTTTCAACACATCACTCTCAGGGCTATGTCCTTGGAGCAGCTCACAGGTCAGCTGCAGTCATGTCTTTTCAATGACCTTCCCCAACACCGCTATAGGTATTTTGGTTTACAACCTCCAGTGGAGACCCAATTGAAATAATATGATTAAATGTTAAGAATCCCAGTGAGTCTTTTTTGTTCCTTTTACATGAAGGGTGAACGAGACTTTTTTCTGATGTTTTCACTGCCATTGTTAAATGTCTAGTGAAAATTGCTTTTTATATATACCAATAAAAAAATTTTCAAAACATGTTTTTCAGACATCTATCTGAGAGAGATTGGCTAGATACTCAAAAGCCATCCTCTACATTAACACATATTGCCATTAGTCTATCAGTTTATCTAAAACTGGCTTTTTTGAAGTCAGTAATATGATTACTTGCTTAGGAAGAACTGCAGAGCAGCTTGGGATCTTATGCCTTTATAAAATGACCTTATTTCCAGTTTAAAGTAAATCTTAATAGGATTTTGGATTTGAATGCATTGTGTTTCCCTTGGTATCATATTTGATTTGAACGCAATAAATAATTATCTCACGAGATCTTTATTTGAATTCTGTGCATCAAAAGCTGTTCTTTACCAGGCAGGCAGTGAGTGATAAGTTCCATTAACTGTGGCTAACTGCTCTTTTTTCCACACTTCCCATTTGTATGTCTGAACTGACATGATAGTATCACTTTTAGCTGTTTTGGTTTGATTTTTCAACAGTTGGTGCCAGCTTTTTCACCAAAACCAGCTGAACAACGTGGTGATTTTTGTACTGCAGGGAATGAGCCAGCTACACTTTTATAGGTTCTATATGGAGTTTGGATTTCTCCGAAAGGCATTCACACATGTAAGTTAAGAAAACTTTCTATTAAGGCCTATTAAGTCCTCTTATCTAGAGATTAGTGCACATATCTCAAACTGTGCTTTTTGGCAACCTGATAAAAGAAGCAGTAGAGGTTGTAGAAAGCAACAAAAGATTGAGATCTCATGTTGAGATAAGATTTGTCTCTGATTTCTTTGATGATGTAGGCAAGACATTTATCACCAGATTACAGTATATATGTAGTCCCCAGGTTGATATTATCTTATTTTATTTGGGTTATGATGTTTTCAAAAATTAAACATTTTATGTAAAGTCTGTTTTTTGGCCTCTTGACAATATCACAAGATTGGACATCCTTAGAACAGTATGTGGAGCTGAATAGCAGCTGTCATCTTTAGAAGAGGCAGGTGCTCTCCATTTTCCCATAGCCACCTCCATTCTTTATTGGACTGTTTCATCCATTTACCCCTGATGGATTGGAGTTGGTGAGTCCTAATTTAAATCCTTGAGCCTCCATTTTCTTTTTTATTTTCATTTATTGAACACTACATATGTGTTAGGACTTAGATCAATCATTCTACATGCATCGTCTTTAATTCTCAGAGTAGTTCTGTGAGAGATACAGGTCTCTTCTATAAGGACACTGTGAGTAACATGCTCAGGTCATAGATAGCTAGTAAGTGACGGAGCTGGAATTTCAGCCCAAGTGAGCCTAAGGCTGGAGCCCTCAAACTCTTAGTTTTGCTGTGTCATCTATCCTACCTGGCAAGCTGTCCATTAAAGTAATAGATGTAGAAGTACTTTGAAAAATATAAGGGACTTTCCTCTGTAATAAGAGAAGCAAAGAAAATTGCTGGAGTGGGATGAATGTGGCTTCACTTCCTTTGTCGCTTTTTAATTACCTAGTCACTTTTACACATTAAGAAACTCCTCATTTTGCAGTACAAATAGTTAAGGTCTAGACCTTTCATAGCACTGAGCTGACAATAAAAGTGCACATCTGGTGGCGCCTGGGTTGCTTAGTGGTTTGAGTGTCCAACTCTTGATTTCAGCTCAGGTCATGATCTCACCACCTGTGAGATGGAACCCTGCTTTGGAGTCAGCGCTGACCGCATGGAACCTGTCTGATCCTTACTCTCCTTCTGTCTCTGCCCCTTCCACTCCCCCACTTGTGCAGTGCACATTCTCTCTCGAAACAAACATTAAAAAAAAATAAAGTGCATGCCTAAATAAATAAGTACATTGCTAGACACAGAATTAAGTAAAGTGCAAGTCTTTGACAATATCTTCACTGCTTTAGCGTTTTTTATAAAAACTTATTAATGTATTTTCAGAAATTCCGCTTGCCTCCTCCATCATCTAATTTTCTAAATGATATCATTGGACTGCAAAAGAAACAAACAATTGGGGATCTATCCAAGATGGTGGAAGGTATGCCTGTGACTCTGGTTTGATGATTTGCTCGTTCTAAAAGATATTATGGAGGGGCATCTTGGTGGCTCATTTGGTTAAGCATCTGACTTTTGGTTTTTGCTCAGTGACCTGATAACACAGTTCATCAGTTTGAGCCCCATGTTTGGCCTCTGTGCTGGTGGTGCAGAGTCTGCTTGGGAGCCTCTCTCTCTCCTCTCTTTGCCCCTCCCCTGCCTTTACTCTCTCTCTGTCAAATAAACTTAAAATTTTAAAAATATTAAAAAAAAAAGATATTATGACTATGCTTATAAGTAAGTTTATCAGTCAAGTTTATTCTTGCAAACAAAGATCTTAAACAGAAAAACAATTTTTTTAATGGAGAACATGGATCAGTACCTCAGAAACCATCTGGTTAGGTGAGATAAGTGAAGCCTGTCCTTGAATATCCATAAATTGGACTCCTACAGATGACTGTGAATAATTTTTAAACTGTCAGTGGGTCTTTGTACCTATGAGTATACAGATGAGAAGGAAGATCATGCCTTTGACTAATGTAAGGAACACCCATTAATACTACTCAGAGTGGGAAATAGGCAGGAGGTTTAGATGCTAACCAGCTGAAAGAGAAATACCCATGATGGCAGTGTTTTTAAACTATGGGTTGTGTCCATGAGTAAGTTATAGTTAAACTTCTGTTTTTGTGGGGAGAAGGAGGTAAATGATGGACTAGAATAGAACTTGCTAGAATTCATTGGACCTATGTAAGTACTGTTCAGTGATACTTTTTTTGTGTATGTTAAGCAATAATTGAATAGTTACACTGAGCAGATTTGAAAAAGTGGTGAGTAGTAGCCAGTGGCTCCTTCCTATCTCCTCTAGGACTATGTTTCCTATTATCCTCTGTCTCAAAGACCTCTGCTTCCATCCTTTCCATTGTTCCTCTCTCTTTCTGATAGATACTTGTATCTGACCTGCAGCTGGGTTTGATTTGATTTCCACTGTATTTCGAACTTCTTTGAGTGGAGCTCCTGGGTGGCTCATTCAGTTAAGCATCCAACTTTTGGTTTCAGCTCAGGTCATGATCTCATGGTTTTGTGAGATTGAGCCCCTTGTCGGGCTCTGTACCAATAGTACGGAGCCTGTTTGGAATCTCTCCCTTGCTCTTTGCCCCTCCCCTGCTCATGTTCGCACTTCTCTCTCTCTGTCTCAAAATAATTTTTTTAAAATATGAGAAATCTTTTTAAAAAAATTAAACTGATCAGAGTAGTCATTATTAGATTCAAAGGTCATGTAAAGACATAGTGTTGCAAAAGATGTAATCAGGGAAAAGATTTGAGGTAGCTGGAGAATATAATTGTTGGGATAAGAATAAAATTGTTGGAGGAGGATGAGTTGGAATAAGAGGAAGAGTAGTGAGAGACAAGACTGAGAGGTAGGTTAAGGCTATGTCGTACAGGTTGTAAATGTTATGCTAAGGACTTTGGATTTTATTTTGTAGGCTGTAAGGAGTCAGAGGGTTATGACTAGTTCTCTGTCCTTTTAAGGATTTCACTTGCTTCCCATCCTAAATATCAGAGTCCCAAAGCATAGTCTGTAGCACTGTGATCATTCTTTAATTCAGTGTTTCCTTCAAAATATTTATCTTCTCAATTGACCTATCACTCTTCTTTTGATAACTCCTGTATCTTTTCTCTAGGTCTGATGTCCTAGCTTCTAGGCTTGCATTGTCAACCACCTGCTGGATGTTGCTACTTGGATATTTCCCAGACCTCTCAATCATGAAATAACTAAAAGCATTTTTCTCATCCTTAAATAACAGGATCCCATCTTCAAATTGCCTTTTTTGTTGGTACCTTTTTTCTCTAAGACGGCAGCCCTGAATTTTAGAATTACTTTGGGTCCCTATACTCAGTCTGCATGGCTCATTCCCTTTGCTCTTATCAATCTCTACCCACATGTCACTTTATCAGGGAGACCTTCCCTGATTATAAAGTATATATCATAGTAACCCTTTTTCTGCCCCAGTACTCCCTCTTCTCTTTTCCATCTTTTACTTTTCTCTCTAGTCCTTTTCCTTACCTGACATAGTATGTATTTGTTTCTTTGTTGTCCATCTTCCCAACTAGAATTTCAGTTTCATGGAGAAATTTGTTGACTTTGATCATTGAAGAGGTATCTCTAGTGGCTAGAACAATGCCAGGCATATAAGTACTTAATAAATATTTTGTTGACTGACTTGAATTATTCTGTCACTGTGTTCTATTAGTTTTTCTTGTGTAATGTTTCA
Source organism: Hyaena hyaena (assembly GCF_003009895.1). Classification (NCBI taxonomy): domain Eukaryota; kingdom Metazoa; phylum Chordata; class Mammalia; order Carnivora; family Hyaenidae; genus Hyaena; species Hyaena hyaena. The sequence goes on along the minus strand of NW_024080710.1, from coordinate 3,976,797 downwards.
TTCATATATCCCTTTTCCCCCATCCTTTCTACCATCTTGATCTAGACTCTAATCTTTTTTATTTTTGGCAGTTGGATTTGGAGAGGGGAGGTCCAGAATTTCTGCAGAGCCTTTTCTCATTTCTCTCCTCCATTTTCCACATATCTTTGAGGTTAATCTTAAATAGTATTTGGTTATGCCATTTCCCATTTAGGAACTTTCTTTTGCTTTCCATTATGTATTGAATTATGGACTGAAGTCCCAACTCCTGTGCCAGGCGTTTGCAGTGGTCTACAATTGATTTTTATATTCCTCTCAACCTTGTTTCCTACACTGCTGTCCTACACAGACTTTTTTTTTTTAATCCTCATTTGGGCTAATCACTACCGTACGATGTGTGCTTCATACATTTCTGTCTTACCTGGAATGCCATCTTTTCTTTTTGTGATAGTATTTAAAGGATACATGTAACCTAGAAAGCCATCAGGAATCTAAGTGCTCTTTCACGGCATCTTCTCTGCTTTCTGTTTTCTCATAACTGGTCAGTTTTCTGTATTTACTGGTTTGATTCTGGAAGCAAGCGATCTGATCAGCTTAGCTAATTACCATTATCCCTTTTGAGCAGGTCTTGATAAGGAATATCAAGTTACTGGTCTGCTTGTAGAAGGGTCATTTTTAAGCCAGGTTCCTACTCAATGCAGTCAGTAACTAGTCCTGCTTAAGGAATAGGCTGATGCTTGAGTTAAGTGGCTAAGAGTGGAGTGGTTTTAGGTAGAATGGGCTGTTAGGAGTGGCAGGCACTATAACAGACAGGTGTAATACACCAACTATCTGAATTCTGCCTTTTCTTCAAGACTCAGCTAATCTTTTCCTCTCTTGAACCATCTCTGACCACCCCATCCAGTGTATTCTTTCTTTCCTTTCTATAGCTTTTATTATTATAACTCATTTGAGACTTACATTCTCTTTGTTTTCCTATAGTACAAGCTCCTTTGAGTTGAAGTTGGGTCTTAATACATCTTTTGATTTTCACTGTGCTTACTGTACACAAGGTTAAGAAATATGTTCTCTGAGAAGGACAAATATCATATGTTTGCACGTATAGGAGGATTAGGAGGAACTTAACTGAGGAACAAGGGGGACAAGAAAGGGGGAAATGGTGGGGGAAAGGGAGAGAGGCAAACCATGAGAGACTCTTGAATGCTGACAAAAACTGAGGACTGATGGATGTGGGGGGGGGGGGAAGATGGGCATGGAGGAGGGCACTCGTGGGGATGAGCACTGGGTGTTATGTGGAAACTAATTTGACAATAAACTATTTGTAAAAACAAAACAAAACAAAACAAAACAAAAACCAAAAAAAATTATTAGATAAGAATGTTTTGAAATCATGGCAGTTATTTTTAGACAAATGAATTTATATAAAACGTTTAGAAGCATGCTTTTGACATTGTACCAGTTACTATTATTAAAGACATNTATGGAGGAGGGCACTCGTGGGGATGAGCACTGGGTGTTATGTGGAAACTAATTTGACAAACTATTTGTTAAAAAAAAAAAATATGTTCTCTGAGGTCTCTTAAACACAAATTCTGACAATGTATAATTGTCCTTTTTTTTTTTTTTCAGGGTCTTTACTTTCTACCAGTTCGAAAGTCAGCATCAGCCTGCAGAATGACCCTATTATTCAAAAGTATGGCTCTAAGAAGGTGGGCTTAACCAGATGCCTTCTCACAAAGGAGGAAATGAAAACATTTCACTTTCCATTACAAGGTTGGTTTAGACTTAATCTGATGTTGTAACAATGTAAAAATATTTAGTAGTTTATTTAAAAACACTATTGTTGAAATTTCCAGGGGCACCTGGGTGGCTCAGTCTGTTAAGTGTCCGACTTAGGCTCACATCATGATCTCACAGTTCGTGGGTTTGAGCCCTGTGTCAGGCTCTGCTGACACCTAGCTCAGAACCTGGAGCCTGTATCTCCCTCTCTCTCTGACCCTCCCCTGTTTACAATGTCTCTCTCTCTCTCTCTCTCTCTCTCTCTCTCTCAGAAATAAATAAAACATAAAAAAAAAGAAAGTTCCATTTTTTTGGGCTCCTTTCCAAATGACTTAGTCCATCTTCTGTTAACAAGGAAACACTTTATAGAGTGTAGGATGTATAGTACATCAACTTGACCTTAAATATCATTGAAATACTCTGAGAAAGATACTCCTTTTTCAGTTTTCTTTCATTCCTTCTTGGTATATTAAAAAGAAGTAAATATGTTTTTAACACTTCTTTGTTACTTCTAGTCCTCCTCTGACTTCACCACACCCCATCTTCATTATCTTCAATGAAGGTCTGAGCTCAGAGCCTTGGTCAGTTATGTAACAAGTTTATGAAAAATGCTCTAATTTTATTTTCTTTTTTACCTCTTAATCATAGCAGTGATGTTAAACTTCCTTTAAAAAAAAGAACAGCTCTATTGAGATATAGAACTAAACTACCATGTAACATACAATTCAATAGTTTTTAGTATATTTGCAGAGTTTTACAACCATCACCACAGTCAATTTTAGGATACTTTTATCACCCCAGAAGAAACCCTGCACTATTATTTTTCACACAACACTAAGCTCGTTAGCAGTCACTCTGTCTATACATTTGCCTATTGTGGATATCTCCTGTAAATGGAATTGAACAATATGTGGTCTTTTGTAACTGGCTTCTTTCACTTAAAGTTTTCAGGTTCATCTATTTTGTAGCTTGTATCAGTACTTCATTTCTTCTTTTTTTTAAATTTATTTTTATTTTTATTTTATTTTATTTTATTTTATTTTTTAAATATTTTATTTATTTCTAGCAGAGAGAGAGATACAGCGTGAGCAGGGGAGGGTCAGAGAGAGGGAGTCACAGACTGAAACAGGCTCCAGGCTCTGAGCTGGCAGTCAGCACAGAGCCCGACGCGGGGCTCGAACCCACGAACCGCGAGATCATGACCTAAGCAAAAGTCGGACGCTTAACCGACTAAGCCACCCAGGCGCCCCAAATTTATTTTTATTTTTAAATTTAATTTTTGTAAGATTAAATATAGTTTTTGGGTGCCTGGCTGGTTCAGTTGGAAGACCATGAGACTCTTTTTTCTTTAACGTATATTTATTTATATTGAGATAGAACAGGTGCATGCATGCACAAGCAGGGAAGGGGCAGAGAGAGGGAGAGAGAGAATCCCAAGCAGGCTCCTCACTGTCAGCACAGAGCCTGATGCAGGCCTCAATCCCATGAAATGTGAGATCATGACCTGAGCTGAAATCAAGAGTTGAATGCTTAACTGACTGAGCCACCCAGGTGCCCTGAGCATAAGACTTCTGATCACAAGGTTGTGATTTCAACCCTTTGAGTGTAAAGATTACTTAAATAAATATTAAAATTATATATATACTGACACACAGACATATATTCATATATATTATTAAGTTTTAAAATAATATGCATGGTACCATCCATATCTCACAGTTTATCCTCCTTATTTTACTTACACTTTCATTTTTTTAAGATTTAAGAAGCAAGGGTGCTTGGGTGGCTAGGTCAGTTAAGTCTCTGACTCTTGATTTTGGCTCAGGTCAGCATCTCACAGTCATGAAATCAAGCCCTGAGTCTGGCTCTGTGCTGAGTGTGGAGCCTGCGTGAGGTTCTCTGTCTTTCCCTCTGCTGCTACCCACTTGTGTGCATGTGCGTGTGCTTGCTCTCTCAAAGAAAAAATTAAAAGATTTAACAGGCAATAGTTTTATTTTTATTGAAGTATAGTGGACATACAATGTTACATTAATTTAAGGTGTACAACATAGTGATTTGGCAGCTCTATAATTATGCTGTTCTCATTAAGTGTAGCTGCCATCTGCCACCTTCATTTATTTTCATTCAAATGATATTCTGTATATGGATATACAACATGTTATCCATTCATTAGTTGATGGACATTGGATTCTTTCCACCTTTTGGCTCTGATGAATAATGCTGCTATGAACATTTAAGTACAAGTTTTTGTGTAGACATATGTTTTCATTTTAGGAGAGTATGTATCTAGGAGTAGAATTGCTGAGTCATATGGTAACTCTGTTTAATCTTTTGAAGAACCCTAAGGCTATTTTCTAAAGCAGCTACACTTTTTTACATTCCCTCCAGCAATGTATAAAGGTTCCAGTTTTGGGGTGCTGAGGGGGCTCAGTAGGTTAAGTATCCAACTATGGCTCAAGTCATGATTTTGTGGCCTGTGAGTTTGAGCCCCATGTTGAGCTGTGGACTGACAGCTCAGAGCTTGGAGCCTGCTTTGGATTCTGTGTCTCTCTCTCTGCCCCTCCCCCAGTTGCACTCTGTCTCTCAAAAACAAGTAAACGTAAAAAAAAATTTAAGTAATTAAAAAATAAAGATTTCAGTTTCTGCACATCCTTACCAACAGTTGTTATTCTTTTTTTTTTTTTAATATAGTTTATTGTCAAGTTGGTTTCCCTACAAGTGCCCTCCTCCATGCCCATCAGCCATTTCCCCTCTCCTCTACCTCCCATCAACCCCCAGTTTGTTCTTAGTGTTTAAGAGTCTCTTAGGGTTTGTCTCCCACCCTCTCCTTAACTATTTTTCTTCTCCTTCCCCTCCTCTATGGTCCTCTGTTAAGTTTCTCCTGATCCACATATGAGTGAGAATATATGGTATCTTTCTCTGCCTAACTTATTTCACTTAGCATAAAACCCTTGAGTTCTTTTTGATTATACCCATTATATTGGTGTGAAGCAGCTCATGATTCTGATTTGTATTTCCCTGATGGCTGATGATATTAAACATCTTTTCATATGCTATCTGTAAAATGGGGTTAATAGTTCACATATCATGGATTGCCATGAGGATTAAGTGAGTTAATGTACAAAAAAAGTGCTTAGCATGGTGCCTGGCACATTATGCTTTTTTTTTTTTTTTTTGATAGAGACAGCGTGAGCAGGGGAGTGTCAGAGAGAGGGAGACACAGATTTCGAAACAGGCTCTGAGCTGTCAGCACAGAACTCGATGCGGGGCTCGAACCCACGAACTGTGAGGTCGTGACCTGAGCCAAAGTCAGACGCCTAACCGACTGAGCCACCCAGACGCCCCACATTATGCTTTTAAAAAGTTACTTTTTGTTGTTATTGCTACTAATAAAATAATATCTGGGCAGCAAGTTTAAAGTCTTCCAGATTTGGGGATGCTTCTCTTGGCTTGTCTAGACCATATTTAATTCTTTCAATTGTATGTAGTTGGAAATTTTAAGGTACCGTGATACAGAAACTAGTCAAAGTCTCTCAGACTCCTCTGTTTCTTGTCATACAAGATCTAGGTATTTTTATTGTTTTAGCCTCTGTCTGAAGTTAGGAATCTTTGTTGGTTCAGATACTTTGGGGCCGCGGAGCTGAACATGCCTGGTTATTGACACCTGGTGAGGGTACACAATGGAGGGGATACCTTAAGCCTATAGCTCTGGGCCTCTGTAGAGAATGTTCAGCCTATGATTCCAGGAAAATGCAGGCATGTCAGAGAAGTCTCAGCACACTTCTGAATGTCTCTCTTTGCTTACTGTAAAATCTTTTTAAATCTCTAGTATGGTGGAATCTCATTCCTATTTTTTCTTTATTTAGGAAAGAAAGCTGCCATGTGCAATTACTGCATACTTTGTTCACCCACCCTCAGTGCCTAATGTGAAAATGTCTAGTGACTTTGGATTTAGCCAAATTTTAGTTAAAATCCCTGTTCTCATAAGGAAAAATTGTTACTTGGCAATTTCCAAGAAATCCAGGCCCTAATATCCCCTATAACAGCAGCCTATATTATTTCCCCAGAATATGAAAATGAGTGGATAGAGAAAAACTTGAGGACAGACTTTCTCTTACTTTTTATATTTCAAGTGTCTAACATAGAGAAGGTGTCAAGCAACTATGTTTTCCTGGGTGAATGAATCTGAGTTAATTTGAATGATGTTTACCGTCTCTAGTTTTTAAGGCAAATATTTTATTTCTTTTCCTACTAGGTTTTCCCTACTGTGAAAACTTTGTACCTACCAAATGTAATGGTTCTATAACAGACAACAGTCCTCTCTTTGGACTTGACTGTGAAATGGTAAGTACTACTTTTGATGTTTCAACAGGAGTGTTACAAACTAGAGTCTAGAAGAAGATGATTTCTTGAGTCTAATTGTACCAGTGAATTAGTCCATTTCATTCCAGTATTCAGTTTATTTTTTAAAGTTTTTTTAAAAATTTATTTTTAAATTTATTTATTTTTGAGAGACAGAGTAAGACTGAGCGCAAGCAGGGGAGGGGCAGAGAGAGAGGGAGACACAGAATCCGAAGCAGGCTCCAGTTTCCAAGCTGTCAGCATAGTCCCTAATGCGGGGCTTAAACCCACGGACCATGAGATCATGACCTGAGCCGAAGTCAGATGCTCAACCAACTGAGCCACCCAGGCGCTCCTCCAGTATTCAATTTAAATAACTGAAAGTAGGCATTTTTACTCACATTTTAGAAAACTTGGATATTTGCTCCAGGATGAAGAATAAATATCACTTAAGTTTTCTAACTAGCTGTTATGTTTTTTTTTTTTTTATTTCTAGGAGAGAGAGACAGCGTGTGCAGGGGAGGGTCAGAGAGAGAGGGAGTCACAGACTGAAACAGGCTCCAGGCTCTGAGCTGGCAGTCAGCACAGAGCCCGACGCGGGGCTCGAACCCACGAACCGCGAGATCATGACCTTAGCGAAAGTCGGACGCTTAACCTACTAAGCCACCCAGGCGCCCCTAACTAGTTGTTATGTTTAACCAAAGCTCTGTACATTACTAGAAGTTTACTCCTTGTATCTTTTGAACAGCTGTTTTGTTCCCCTAAAGACTGCCCCAACTACCATTGTTTTGGCTTAGTGTCACACATTTAAGACAGAAGTAGGAGCTTTCTCAAGCTCCCCTTGTCTTTCACTTTGTCTAATTAGTAAGTCTCCTTTCAAAGATAGGGCATCCTCTCTCAGGTAACAGTCTTTCATAACAAAGTGGCTAAGAGCTAAAATTTTGGAGTCTTACATCAGGGTGTGTATATCCTGGCCTTGCCTATTAATGGCTTTGTCACCTTGGACAAACCCCTAAACTTACTCAGTCTCAGCTTCTCCCTCTGTTAAGTGTGGATAATAACTGGTACCTCATTGGGTTATTATGAGGTGGTATGTATAGAATGCTTAGTATTGCATGAGATGATAATAGAGTGTGCTAATTAAAATTACTAGTGGTATTCAGGGGCGCCTGGGTAGCTCATTCGGTTGAATGTCTGACTTGAGCTCAGGTTATGATCTTGTGCTTAGTAGGTTTGAGCCCTGTATCAGGCTCTGCTGACAAGCTCAGAGCTTGGAGCCTACTTTGGATTCTCTGTCTCCCTCCCTCTCTGCCCCCTCCCGGTTGTGCTCTGTCTCTCTCTCAAAAATAAAGAAACATTTAAAAAATTTTTTAAAACTACTAGTGGTATTCAGCTAATACCAGAATGTAAAACACTGATATGGTAAATTATGATAAAATGGTAAATGGTAAAGTGATGGGTGATGTTATAATTTCTATCCAACTTCCTTGAGCACATCCTTTTCAGAGCAGTTATACTGTATCGATTACCTTAGATGAAAGGTTCGTCTCCCCAGCTTTAATTTCATTCATACTGGATTCTCTAGTTAGCAAAAGGCTATGTCATTGTTATTGGGCCCCCAGTAGGTTATAGTCAACAGCAGCTGATGTAGTCTAAATAATGAGAGGAAATAAGAGCTTCCACAGTTCAGCGATCTGACTTGGCCTGGTCTTTCAGTGCCTCACATCCAAAGGGAGAGAGCTAACACGCATCTCACTGGTTGCTGAAGGAGGCTGCTGTGTAATGGATGAACTCGTTAAACCTGACAACAAGATTCTGGACTACCTTACCAGGTATTTTTCACCTTGCTTTCTGCTCTCCTTTGAATTGGCAGACTAGTGTGGAATGTGACAATAGGAATAGTTTGTAGCTTCTGTTTAGTTAGGGACTATCTATTTTTATATTATGAAAGACAAGGCTGGGGTACCACAACTATAAATTTTAATACTGAAATTGCACAATGTCTGTATACAGCTCTTAATCCTTCTTGCTGTCTAGTCTTCCTGTGACCTTAAGGAGGCACACTGTTTTCCTTGTCTAGAGTCTCCCATTTGTAATCATGATCTAGCAAATGCCAAACAGCTAGAGCTTTGCTCTCTAATAAGACCCTATCTGAAAAACCTGCAAATCATCATTTATCAGTCAAAGGATTTTAGAGCTTAAGCTGCCTTAACCTCGAAAACCAAAATAAAACTAAGAAATTTGAAGCTTAAATATTTTAGTCTGTCCTTTTAAACATTATTTTGCAATATTAGAATGTACATTTTGTCATGAATTAGGCAAAGAAAAGCTAGCAAGACATTACTCTTTTTGCCCACTGAAGTTGCATCTATAGATTGATTCTTATTAAGGCACAGAGAGGCCATGATAGTGATAAAGATTGTCCTACTAGCAGGCACGATAGACAGTATCATCAGTCATTTGTGGCAAAGATGTATGTTTAAGTTTATTTGTCACAATATTTCAAAAGTATGGAAATATAAACATCTGAAAGTAGAGGATTGATTGAAACATGTGAAATCCATATAATGGAATACTCTATGACCATTTAAAAGAATGTGTTGAAATAGATTAATGGATGTGAAAACTTGTTCATGATATATGTATGGTAAATGATAAAATCATATTATAAAGTAACCTGCATTATGATTGTATTTTTATAAAAATGAAATATGCACATGAATGTATCAAAATATGAAAGGATATTTACTAAAATTTAAAAAGTAATGATCTCTGGATGGTAGGATTATGGGTCATTTTAAATTTCCTCTTTGCTTATTTCTGTATTTTCAACCTTTTCACAATTAGCATATATTAATTTTTAAAAATATTCTTTTCGAAATGACTTTTCAAGGAGGAAAGTTTATTAGTATCCTCACCTGTCCATTTCTCTTTTTTCATTGACAGCTTCTCAGGAATTACAAAGAAGATTCTTAACCCAGTGACAACCAAACTCAAAGATGTACAGAGACAGTTAAAAGCACTGCTTCCTCCAGATGCTGTGTTAGTGGGCCATTCATTAGACTTGGATCTCAGAGCACTGAAAGTGAGTATCTGATTTAGGACTTAATTTTTCCAGTTTATATGCCTGTTCCACTTAAATCTAAAGTCTTGGGTTCTTCTGTCCCCCAGCCCAGTTGTTTTTTACTTTAGCATAGGATGCTACTCATTCTATTCTCTTTCCTCCTCAGATGATACATCCATATGTTATTGATACATCATTGCTTTATGTCAGAGAGCAGGGCAGAAGATTTAAGCTAAAGTTCTTAGCCAAAACTATTTTGGGGTAGGTTGTTTGCATATTATAATATTGTTTTGGTAAGTCATATATAAGTCAGCATATAATATCTTATTTAACGCAAATGACAAAATTGAGGATCTCTGCCCTCCTTCTTAGTCTGTAGACATTATTCCTTTCATTTCTTATGAATCCTGGGATGCTAATTCTAGAGAAGTATGACTAACAAATGAAATTGTGGGAATATAAAAAGGGGTTTACGTTCACAGCTGAGGTTTGATGGATAGAATTGGACAGGGAGGGGCAGAAAAGTTAACCAGAGTTTAAAAACCTAATCTTCCTATATTAAATGTACAAGCACAGGGTGCCTGGTGGCTCAGTCAGTTAAGCGTCTGACTTCGGCTCAGGTCATGATCTCCAGGTTCACGGGCTCGAGCCCTGCGTCGGGTTCTGTGCTGACAGCTCAGAGCCTTGAACCTGTCTTTGGATTCTGTCTCTCTCTCTCTCTCTCTCTGACCCTCCCCTGCTCATGTTGTCTGCCTCTCTCTCTCTCAGAAATAAAAACATTAAAAAAAATGTACAAGCACATTTGTACAAAGATGTTCATTTTGGTATGGTTTAAAATAGCTCAGAAAACTGCAAATATTCTGTAGTACTGGTTAAATAAATTAGAGTTATCTGTATTATTGAAAACTTCGTTATTGTTAAGAAAATGTGATGGATCAACATGTACTAGTAAGGAAACCTCTTAAGATATTACTGAGAATAAAATGGAGATGCAGAACAAGATCTGTATATCCCCAGATAACAGTATGATATAGATTAGATTTAGATATATCTATAGACACAAATATATGTACTTTTATAAGGTTTTTAAAAAAATGAATCAGAAACAATGTATGGACCTATAAATACATATAGACACTTGCATGCAAATAAAAAATTTCTGGAAATTAACTTTAAAAAATAGTTACATCTAAAAAATGAGACAAGGGGTTGGCTGGGGAGTGGTCAGAGACTTTACTGGTAGCCTTATGTCCAGACGATATACTTGCTGTAGACAAAGCCATTCCTGATTGTTGTACATCATCGGTACCTCTCACTCCTGGTACTCTCATAGCACTTAGGAATAAAGGAATCTTGATTATTGTGATGAAATCTGATTATCAGATTGCCAAAATTTTACATGTAACCAGAACATTTGAGGGAGTTGAAAGAACCTATCCTTAAAAAATTGTCCCAGGTATGTCAGTTTTATCTTGACTTTCCAGGAAGGATATACAGTGTCCAGATAGGCTTGGTCACGATGCCACAGAAGATGCTAGAACAACCCTTGAATTGGCTCGGTATTTCCTTAAATATGGCCCAAGGAAGGTTAGTATCCTTGACCTATGTGTTTACTTTTCTTAAAATTAAGGTACTAGAACAGATAGTCATGGACTACCATGTCCTGTTGTTACCTTTCTTTACAAAAATAGAAGTGTAATTCAAGCTAAGCATTCAGAATTAAGGCCTGTATTACTAGCATAATGTAGTAGTTAAGTATGTAGTCTCTGAAGTTGGACTTCTCTATTTCTAAATATAGAACAGGGGCCCCTGGCTGGCTCAGTCATTAGAGCATGTAACTTTGATCTTGGGGTCCTGAGTTTGAGCCCCATGTTGAGTGTAGAGATTACATAAAAATAAAATCTTAATGTGCACCACTGAACCTCAGTGGTTCAGTCTGTTATGTGTCCGACTATTGATCTCAGCTCAGGTCTTGCTTGATCTCAGGGTTATAAGTTCAAGCCCTGTTTTGGGATCTGCCCTGGGCATGAAGCCTACTTAAATCAGTCAATAAAATAAAATGAAATCTTAAAACAAGAAGATAGTGCTATGTATAGCTATGTGATCTGGGTCAGATTCTCTGAACAGCTTTAGTTTCTACATCTGTAAAATAGGAACACATTTCTCTAGTTTATTGGTGGTGGTAAATGAAATGTCTTACATATAAAGCTGTTAATATAGTGCCTTAAATATACTAAGCACTTTATGTGGTGTTGATCATTGTATACTGATAATTGTTAATAACTGTAAAAAGGAACACATTTCTCTAGTTTATTGGTGGTGGTAAATGAAATTCCTTATATATAAAGCTGTTAATATAGTGCCTTGAATATACTAAGCACTTTATGTGGTGTTGATTATTGTATGCTGATAATTGTAATAATTGTAAAAATCTACATAGATTTTTGCTCCTTTGGGGTGGGAGGAGCATACTGTTGTTTAAGTAGCAGTTCAGTGGGTATTAGATTAGAATAGCACATAAGGGAGACATTGAAGAAGACACAGTTTCTGACAGGCCTTGTTACAATGCATTCTAACCTATTAGATTGTCCCACTGCATGATATGTTCCATCATGATATGTTCTGCACTATGAAATAAATGCAGTCCATTTAGAGTCATAAACATCCAGAATAGTATTTTGTGTCATGGTGGTAGAAAGACATTCTAAAATATCTTATTGGATATATAATAGTTTGTATCTCACTCTCTACATCACAATTCCCAAGTAGTCTCCCATCTTTATGGAACAATAATAAACTGATTTTGTATTAAGCCAATAAAAGGTCTTTTTTGATGTTGTTGTAAAAGCCATTCTTTTATCATTTACAAAAGTTGCATGTTCATAAAGAAGTAAATTTTTAAATGACTGACTCCGTGGGGCAAGTGATGAGCCAAAATTGCCATCCCTTTTTACTTAGCCCTACTTGGCCCTTTTCCATTTCCATGTAATATCAGCAGCTGGTAACAGATTGCCATTCTTGGCTAAGCAGCCAGAAACAATCTGGTAACTATTGAAACCAGCCTGGGTCTGTGGCAATGGCAAAGCCACAGTCTGCAGAAGCAGAGAACACCACTTGAATGGGTTTTTCTTGGATATATATATATTTTTTTTAACCTCAAATGCTTTGCAGGAAATTAGATGGTTTTTACTACTTTATTTTCTTCAAGATTGCAGAACTAAATCTGGAGGCACTAGCTAGTCACCAAGAATTGCTAGCAGCAGGCCAAGAGCCAAGAAATACAGCAGAAGTAGTTCAGCAGCCAAACACAAGGTAATATTTTTCAGTTCTAAACAAGAATAGAAACAAATAAGAGTATTTGGTTTCTTATATACAAAACCTAGAGTTTTTTTGTTGGTTGGTTGGGTTTTTTTTGTTTTTGTTTTTTAAGTCTATTGAGAAATGTTTACCAATAGTATGAGTAACATTTTTCCATCACAGAAACCATGGAGGGAAAAATACCACCTTCACCCTAAGTAACATTTATTATTATTACTTTGTAAATGTAGTGACTGGTCTTAAAATAACTGTCTTACAAAAAAGAAGATATTGAAATGAACTAAGTAGCATTAGGGGAGATGATAGACTTGAGGATATTTTGATTTGAACATCACTTATAGCCTTGAGGTATTGCCCAGATTAGAGGAAAATGAGAAACAAGTTTAGAAGGAGTTTGTCACCACAACATAATAAATGCATCAGATCCTTAGACTAAAACCTAAACATTGAGTATTTTTCTTGTTTATCCTTCTTTCCCTTAAATATAGAGCAATACTGTCCAATATGATTTCTGCAGTGATGGAATTGTTTTATATCTGTGCTGTCCAGTAAGGTCCACACAGTTTAGCACATGTGACTAATGTACTTGAGGAACTGAATTGTAATTTTATATAATACTAATTTTGATTAAAATAGCCACAGGTTGCTAGTGGCTCCCTTATTTGACAGTGCAAGTACAGAGAAATAACTCTTAGTTTAGGGTAAACGGTGTTTTTTACCTTGATCTCTTTGACTTCTTTACAGTGTTTTAGAATGCTTGGACTTAATGGGTCAGAAACTCCTTTTCTTGACCCGGGAAGCAGAAACTAGTGAACTTTCTTCTTCCAGAAACTGTCAAACTATTAAGTGCCTTTCAAATAAAGAGGTGAGTGACCTACTTTCTCTTTGAATGTTGTGTTCAAAGCAGAAGGAAATGTAACCCTTTGCAGTTCATGCGAAGCATCAAGCTTTTTTTCATTAATAACCCTAGCTACAATTATCAAGTCTGGTTTTTGTCTCACATCTTGTATAGAGCACTTTTAGTCCCAGTTACCCCACAGAAGCAGAACTGTCAGCTGCCAGTGTCTGCTTGCTGAGCCTACCTTTGACCTTTGGCATTGTACATTACTTTGTGTTTCTGGGTTTTTTTTTGTTTATAGAGATGTTTATCTTAGTTTTTTAGCCTGACTGTATTTTTTTGGTTTTCTCTTATATTTTTTCCTATTATTGCTGTATGTGTAAAGTAGAAGGGAGAGAGAGGGAGACACAGAATCTGAAGCAGGTTCTAGGCTCTAGACTGTCAGCCCAGAGCCCAATGCAGGGCTCAAACTCAACAAATCATGAGATCATGACCTGAGCTAAAGTTGGATACTTAACTGACTGAGCCACCCAGGCACCCCTAAATAGTTATTTTTTAAAGAGATTTTAATTTTTTGAGAAACTCCTATAGTGTTCACTCACCATAGTTGTTGCAGCATTTTACGCTCCTACCAACAGTTCCTAAGAGTTCCAACTTTTCTACAGCTCTGCCAACACTTTTACTTTTCTCTTTTAATAGTAGCCATTCTAATGAGTGTGAAGTGATAGCTCATTGTATCTGTTAATTAGTGATGTTGAACATCTTTTGTTTGTTAGTAATTTATAGGTAATCTTCTAAGAAATGTCTATTGAAATCCCATTTTTTAATTGGGTTTTTTTGTTAAAGTTTTAGTAGTTTTTTTTTAATGTTTATATTTGAGAGAGAGAGAGAGAGGCAGAACATGAGCAGGGGAGGGGCAGAGAGACAGAGACTATCTGAAACAGGCTCCAGGCTGTGAGCTGTCAGCACAGCACCTGATGTGGGGCTCAAACTCACAAGCTGTAAGATAATAACCTGAGCCAAAGATGGATGCTCAACTGACTGAGCCAGCCTGGTGCCCCTAGGATGGATATGTGTGTGTGTGTGTGTGTGTATCAATATCCTATATGTTTAATTCCCCATCAGATACACAATTCGCAAATATTTTCTCATTCCATAGGTTGCCTTTTCACTCTGCTGATTGTGTGTTTTGATGAACTAAGTAGTCCCATTTGTCTACTTTTGCTTTTGTGGCCTGTGCTTTTGATGTTACACCCAGGAAATCCTAGACAAATCCAGTATTATGAAACTTTCCTCTCTGTTTTCCTGTAGGAGTTTTATAGTTCTGGACCTTACTTTTGGGTGTTTAATCCATTTTAATTTTTATATATGGTGTAAGAGAAGGTTCCAACTTCCCTCTTTTGCATGTGGATATCCAGTTTTACTAGTACCATTTTGTTGAGACTATATACTTTTGTCAAAGATCATTTGACCATACACTCAAGGTTTTATTTCTGAATTCTGTTCCATTGTTCTACATAGTCTGTATTTATGACAGTGCCACACTGTTTTTGGGTGATTTTTTTTTTCTATTTCTGCAAAAAAAAAAAAAAAATGACATTAGAATTTTCGTAGGGGTTGCGTAGAATCTGTAGGTTGCTTTGGGTACTATTGATGTCTTAACAGTATCAAGTTCCAATCTGTAAACATGGTAAGGTTTCTATTGTTCTTTAATTTCTTTCAGGGGTGTTTTTGTAGTTTTTAGCATACAAGTATATGCTACGCCTTGGTTAATTTTACTCCTAAGAATTTTATTCTTTTTTTGATGCTCTTATAGATGAAAAATTTTTTCCCTTTGTCTCCTTTTCTGGTTGTTCATTGCTAATACGTAGAAACACAATTGTGTTTTACTTCTTGATTTTGCATCCTTCAACTTTGATGAATTCATTTATTCTAACAGTGTTTCTCTGGAATCTTTAGGGTTTTCTGCGTGTTATAGGTGAACAGAGATAATTTTACTTCTTTCTAGTTTGGATGCTTTTTACTGTTTTTATTGCCCAATTACTCTGGCTAGGACTCCCAATACTAAGTTGAATAGAGGTGGCAAGAGCAGGCATCATTGTTTGTCATCTTAAGAGAAAAGGCTTTCAGTCCTTTACCTTTGAATATGATAGTAGCTGTGGGCATTTCATATATGACCTTTATTCTGTTAGGTAGTTTCCTTCTATTCCTAGTTTTTTGAGTGTTTTTGTCATGAAATAGTGTTAAATCCTGTCAAATGCTTTTTTTTTTTTTTTTTTGCATCAGCTGAGGTGACCTTGTCATTTTGTCCTTCATTCCATTAAGATAGTATATTCCATGGGATGGTTTTCATATGTTGAACCTTTGTTGCCTTCCAGGAATAAATCCTACTTGGTCATGATGTATAATCCTTTTAATGTGCTATTGAATTCAGCTTGCTAATACTTCTTCCTTTGTATTTCCTTTGTGATTTTTTTTTTGTAGTGACATATTTTGATATCTTTATCATTTCCTTGTGTGTATTATCTATATTTTGTTTATAGTTATTAAAATTACATAAAACATCTTAAAGCTTAATTTCATTTGCATACAAAACCTCTACTTTTATAAGCTCCACTCTCCCCATTTTGTTATTGATGTCATAAATTGCACCTTTATGTGAAAGATGCAATATAGGGATATAGCCAATGATATTGTATTAGCATTATACAGTGACAGATGGTAGCTACACTTGTAGTGAGTGTAGCATGATGTATAGAGATGTTGAATCAGTTATGTTGTACACCTGAAATTAATGTCTGTCAGCTATATTCAAATTAAAAAATTAAAACAAAAATATAAAAGAGGAAAACTTACCAGTAAATTAAATTAGATTTTGAAAGTGATTAAGTGAATGCATTTAATAATTAGTCAATCACATCTATATAGATTATATATTCATTAACATAGGAATAGTAATTTTTTCATGTTTTTGTCATTTAAATTTTGAATAAGAATTAAAAGTGAATTTATACACCAAGATTACCTTAATAGAAGTTACTATATTTGTCCATGTGTTTGCCTTTACTGGAAACTGTTTTCCTGTGGCTTAATGTTGCTGTGTAATGTTCTTCCATCATGAAGGACTCCCTTTAGCAGATCACATCTAGTTTTTATGAATTCTGTCAGCTTTTTATTCCTCCATTTTTGAAGCAGAGTCCTGCTGGCTACAGTATTCTTGATTTTTTTTTCTTTAGCACTTTGAATATATCGCACCATTCTTCTGTCCTGCGAGTAGATTTCTGCTGAGAAATTAACTGATAATCTCAAGGAAGTTCCCTCCTATGCAAGGAATTGCTTTTCTTTTGATGTTCTCAAGAATTCTTTGATTTTTACTTTTGACAGTTTGATTGTAATGTGTCTTTGTGTGGGTTTCTTTAGACTTATTGGATTTATCCCGATTGGAGTTCTTTGAGCTTCTTGAATTTCCATGTCCATTTCTTTTCTCAGAATTGGGACGTTTTCAGCCAATGTTACTTGAAATAAACTCTCTGCCCCTTTCTCTCTTCTTCCAGGACTCCCATTGTATACATATTGGTCTTCTGGATGTTGTCCCATTTTATAATCTGTGTGTTTCATTCTTTTTTTTTTTTTTTTTTAACTCTGATTCAGTGATTTCAAATGATCTGTCTTTACATTTGCTAGTTAATTCTTCTGCCTAAGCAAGTCTGATGTTGTACTCCTTTAGTGAATTTTTCAGTTCATTTACTGTATTTTCCAGCTCCAGAATTTTGGTCATTTTTATGGCTGCTCTTTATTGATACTCTCACTTTGTTCATGTATCATTTTGCTTATTTCCATTCATTGTCTGTGTTCTCTTTTAGTTCATTCTGTGTTTCTTTAGGTTTGGTTTCTAGAATTTTATTTTGTTCCTTTGGGCCATTTGCCCCTATTTTTTGTATGCTTTGTGATCTTTTTTGTTGAGACCTAATCATTTGGAAAAAACAACTACCTCTCCTATTATATGGCCTGGCATCATGGAACAGAAGACTTTTGGTAATTAGCCTAGCTAGAGGTTCCAGGACCTCTCAAACCAGTTTGAGGATGTATCTTCTTTGAGCTTGTGTGGGTACTTTCAGTTATCTCAGATTCCCTAAGGAGCTTGTCTGTTTGTTCTCAGTGCTCATAATCTCTTACTTGCTGTGGCATCTGGCTATGAAACTGTGGCTCTAATGTGCTATGGTGATTGCATCTTGCTTTCACTGGCTTCCAAACAATGCTGCTAGTCCTGTTAGTTCTCTAAGTCAAGTGAGACAGGAACTAGTCTCTCAGCAACCCTAGACTAGCCATAATATTGGATACAGAGTCCATTCCTTTGTTTCCATCCAGTGGGAGGATCTCCAGTGGATCCTTCCTAGGATGGGGAGAAACATAGGTGGGCACATATAACGGCATATTTTCCTTTCCCTTTTGCTGGAACCCTTAGAGGTTTTTTTTTGTTGTTGGTCTTGGTGCTGTTGCTTCTCAACTCGTCTCTAGAGTTCTTGCAAAGGTATTCTGGTATCTTTGTTGTTAACTTGGTGTCTCGGTGGAAGAATGAGGGCCTGAAGAGTCCTACTCTATGATCTTGCTGACATCAGTCCTTTTTAGGAATTTGTAAACAATGCTGCCAGTGCCATCAGTGCTTTGAGTCAAGTGAGACAGAAACTAGTCCCTGAGGCAGTTTCAAGGCAAGCCAAAATGTTGAATCTCCGAGTGTGGAAGGTTTCCTCTGAGTTGTACTATGCTAGTTTGGATGGGGGAGGAGTATGAATGGGTATGCAAAACACCACAGACTCCTTTCCATATAATCCCTTCTTAGTTTTATGTTTGTCTAAATGCTGTGGCTGGCTTCTCAACTGGTTTCTATTCTCAACAGAATATACAAAGGTATTCTGGCCTATATTGTTAACTTGGTGTTTGTGGGAGAGTAAGGGCCTGAAGCTTCCTGTGCTTATTATAAGGATGATACTGTGCTGGAAAGAATAAGGAGTTAATAATGCTCTTGAGAGAGGTTGGCATCTGTCTTACTATCTTTCTGCAGGATCCTTAATTTCTTCCCTTATTTCTTTTTCCTTTCACTGCAGTGTCTCTAAGGAGGTATTACCTCTTCTTTATATACCTTACTCTTCTCCAAAAGCACTTCTCTGAGGCTGCCACGCTTCTTCCTTTAGTCAAGTGCTGTAAAATATCAAATTCGTGAACTGTTTTCATTATTTTGGCTTTTAGTTGTACTTTTTCCTTTTGGGGGTGATTTTGTTTGTACTTAGTCTAAGTCTTCCATGCCTCTTGATTTCTTTCCAGAGTCTTTATGCCTCCTCTCCTTGCTGTCTTTACTGACAGGCTTTTTAACAGTATGAAATGTTGGTAGCTCTGTTAGAATTTAACTTATTTCTTAGAGATAATTTTAAGGTTTCAGTAGTTTTCTTTTTCTTAGTAATCCTGAAGACATGAGTCCTATGTGATGTTAGTCATTCTCCTGTTTTCTAGAAAGCTGTATGGTGTCACTCATTTTCTTCTAGACCTTAAAGTCAGCCCCATATTGCTTTTTAATATGGGTAAAAAAGGCAACCTTGTTTATATTATTGTGGCTCACTTCTAGAAGCCACTAGGTTCCTGCCTCATCCAGGTTTTGCTGTTCTCTGCAGGTTCTTGAGCAGGCCAGAGTGGAAGTCCCTCTGTTTCCCTTCAGCATTGTCCAGTTCTCTTTTGAACCCTTTTCACCCATATTCACTGAGGAGATGAACAAGAGGGTAAGTAAATGAGTTGTGATAGATTTATTTTATGAGTTGTAATCTCCCTGCATCAAAGAAAGTAATGCATACTTTATTAAGTTTGCTCTGTATTTCTCCGGTATTTTCTATGTATTTATTTTTTAGAAAGTAACGTTTTTATAAAAATGGAGTCAGACTATGTATACTATCGTGGAACTTTATTTTTTCATTTAAGTGTATCATGTACATCTTTTCATGTCAGCACACAATCTTCTTACATTGTTTTTAATGGCTGTATAGTATTCCATTGTATTCCTATTATTTTCATCATTTGTGCTTTATACATTTTTGCTATTCCAAATAATGCAGTCATGAAATCCTTGTATACAAATCTTTTTACATTTGGCAAGTGTTTGTGGTGAGAAATTCCTTGAATCAGAATTATCCCACGTTTTGATTCATGATTTCTTTAGATTTGACTTAATTCTCTTAACCACATTCCCCTCCTTGCTGTATTCTGTTTTTCTTGTAGATGAGGAGCAAGTGGACAGAGATGTCAACTGTTTATGCTGGGCCATTTAGCAAATATTGCAACCTCAGGGCTCTGAAGAGGCTGTTTAAGAGCTTTGGCCCAGTCCGGTCAATGTCTCTTGTTCTTGAAACTCATCAGGTAATAAAACAGGAAAACTTAGATTTTCACCTCTGGATTAGTGTTGGGAAATCAGAGGTCTACTGGGACCATTCAGGTAACAAATATTAGTGAGGTCAGCTTGATTGTCACTAATTGGAGTAGATGGAGTTTGATGGAACAGTTCTTGACCACAAGGATTTGTACCTAGTATGGCCAGACCCTCTGACTTTTTTGTTTTAAGAATCAAGAAATCACCCATCTTCCATGAGCGCCTGGGTGGCTCATTCGGTTAAGCATCCAACTTCAGCTCAGGTCATGATCTCATGGTCCATGAGTTCGAGCCCCAGGTTGGGGTCTGTGCTGACAGCTCAGAGCCTGGAGCTTGCTTCAGATTCTGTGTCTCCCTCTCTCTCTGCCCCTCCCCCACTCATGTTCTGGGTATCTCCAAAATAAAACATTAAAAAAATCTTTTTTAGTAAAAGGAAGGAAATCTGCCATCTTCCAAAGTGATCTTAATACAGAATCGTAGGTATTTAAAATGTGCTTTTTTCCTAATCTTTTATTAATGTCTTTCCTATACCTAAAAATATAAATAGAAATATCCCCTGAACTAAAACTCTGTGCCCATTAAACAGTAACTCCAGTCCCTCTCCCCCAGGCATGGTAACGACTATAGTGCTGTTTTTATGAATTTGACTAGACTGTGATACATCACACAAGTAGAATCATACAGTACTTGTCCTTTTGTTTCTGGCTTATTTCACTTAGCATGAGGTCTTCAAGTTTCATTCATGTTGTAGCATGTTTCAGAATCTCATTTGTTTCAAAGCTGAATAATATTCCATTGTATGGATGTACTACATTTTGTTTATCCATTTATCTGTTGATGGACATTTGGATTGTTTCCATTTTTTGGCTATTCTGAGTAATATTTCTGTGAACATGGATGTACAAATACCTATCTAAGTCTCTTTTTAATTCTTGTGGATATATACCCAAAATTGATAATTCTGTGTATAATTTTTTGAGGGACTGCCATACTGGTTTCCCCAGTGGCACCACCATTTTACATTCCCAACTGGCAGTGCCAAGAGTTCCAGTTCCTCCATATTCTAACTGACATTTGTTTTTTCTGTCTCCCTTTTGCATTTCTATTTCCCTTTTATATGTCTTCTTTGGAGAAATAGCTATTATCTTTTCAAGTCCTTTGCCCATTTTTAATTGGCTTATTTGATTTTTTGCTATTGACTATTATGAGTTTATATATTTTAGATATGCTTTTTTTTTTTTTTTTTTTTTTAATTTGAGGCAGCGGTTGTAAGCAGGTTGAGGGGCAGAGGGAGAGAGAGAATCTTAAGCTCCATGCTCAGTGCAGAAGATGCAGGGATTGATCCCAGGACCCAGGAATCATGATCTGAGCCCAGATCAAGAGTCAGATGCTAAACTGATCTACCCAGGCACCCCTAGATATGAAGCCTTCACTAGATATGTGATTTGCAAATATTTTCTCCCATTGTTAGGGTTGCTTTCTGACATTGTTGATTGTATCCTTTGATGTACTTCTTAGTTCTGGTAAAGTCCAATTGTCTTATTTTCTTTTGCCAAATCAGTATCATAAAGCTTTTCTCTGGGAGCACTTTTATCTCCATGGTGATGTTATACCTCACATCATCAAGCAGAAAAGCAGTCAATTTGAAGACACAGCCTATCCAGTGGAAGTACTTAACCTCCCCACGCTTATAAGAAAGCTGCATGTGTGAAATTAAGCTAACAAGACAAATTAGTCTCTGTGACTTGCAGTGATGACTTTAGTGGTTCATAATAAATAATATGAAAAGCAAGTTGGTTAATAAAGATTTACTACTGCTTTGCTCCTACCACCCAGGAAGAGAAAGCTTCAATTTAAAAAATTTCTTTTTTTAATGTCTTGTTTATTTTTGAGAGAGAGAGAGCGTGAGTAGGGGAGGGTCAGAGAAAAGAGGGAGACACAGAATCCAAAGACAGGCTCCAGGCTCTGAGCTGTCAGCACAGAGCCCCATGCGGGGCTCGAACCCACAAACCGTGAGATCATGACCTGAGCCACAGTTGGACGTTCAACCAATTGAGCCACTCAGGTGCCCCGAGAAAGCTTCAATTTAAATGACAAATAAAGGTTATTTATTGTCTGAGAAATCACTTAGTGAACCTTGATGATGCCACTTAAAGTTGATCTGCAATCACTGTCTAGCCCAGCACAGCAAAGAGAACATTTATTCTGATGGCTTTGGCCACTAGTTTAGGGCCCTTTCCCAGTCCCTTCTTTAACAGTTTGAACCGAGAAAGCAAAGATAAGAAAATCTTGTTTTTTCTGCAGCCACATCTCTGTATTCAGTATGAAGTCCTGGAAGCTGCCCAGCTGGCCATAGAATCCTTGGATGGCATTCTGGTAGAAGGTGCCTGCATCAAGGTAGGGTGGCCAGAGAAAGCAAAAAGCAGCACCCTTCAATCAGCCCTGACCTGGCATGGTCCTATAATACAACAACAGCTTGAGAAATGCCTTCAAGAGGCCCAATAAGCACAAGATTTTGTGTTATAGGAAGCCTTCCACCAAGCCCAGCATTCTTCTAGCAGTGACCCTAAAATATGGCAGCTTTTGTTTTTGTCATAATCAGCCTGGGTTACACTGGGCTCTTCCTTGTACTCTTTATCACTACTTAGACCTCAAAAGGTTTATTCTATATATTTTTCTGTAGCTGCCCCTTTCTATAACTTTTAAGGAGGTCAAATGGTGTTTTTAAGTTTCTTACGCAAATTATTTCATTGGGGTAGAAGTCAGGGAACTCATTTCCATTGCAGGGTATAGAAGGAGAGTATATTTACACAAAAATATTTTCATATGTATTTATCTAATAAGTCTCTACCATAGTCCTCTGTAGCATTTATCATTAATCTCCTTAGATAAGGAGGCTGCAGAATTAAGTTATTTGCTAGTATATAATAGGCCTGGAGATTGAAGTGGTGACTTGCTATCACTAATGCCATCTTCCTTGGTTAGGTGCAGAGGCCTGTGACGGAGCTCACCCTTGATTCTAGCAATCTTGTGAAGGAGCTAGAACAGGATTCTGAGAACCGAGGTACTATATACCTGTCTGGAGTGAGTCAAACCTTTAAAGAACACCTAGTGCAACAGTCCAACGTTTTCCTTGGCCTGGAAGCTGTGATCTTGCCTAAAGATCTTAAAAGTGGAAAGCAAAAAAAATACTGTTTCCTAAGTAAGTCTAAATTACAGAATGTAATCTTGGGGTAATGAAATCAGGCATGGTGATAATGTGAGGTCAGAAAAGGTTCACCAAATAAGACTTCCTGGGGGACTGGACCTGGTCACCAGCTGATTCTGTCCTCCCCTGGCCCTGGCTGATCTCCAACCTGGATGGTGACCATGGGGACCAGGCCTTTTGGCCTTTAATAACAGAAGGGGGTATTCTTGCTTTCAGAATTCAGAACTTTTGGCAGTGCCCAGAGGGCTCTCAACATTCTCAAAGGCAAGGACTGGAAGCTGAAAGGCAGGCATGCCCTAACCCCCAGGCATCTTCATGCTTGGCTTAGGGGCATACCTCCTGAATCAAGAAGGACCCCAGGAGTTCGTGTCATACCTCCCCCTTCTGAGAAGCAGGCCTTACAGGTGAGTGAGTAAGTGAATCCTGGGGTCAGAGGGGAAAGGTAGCGGTCTTGGTTTGTTAGCTCTAGGCACTGTTTGGCCTTCTGATGTTTATGGCAGTTAGGAGAGTCCAGCTCAAGTAACACTTAAAACCCTTTGATCTTTCCCTCCACCCCTTCCCTGGCATTAGTTTTATTTTATTCTCCAGCTTCTTCCAGCCCTAGACAACATTTTTCTTTCTTTAAAATCTCTTTTGCTCCCTCCATACCTGCTAAAATCAGGTTTTTCTTTTTAATGTTTTATTTATTTCTGAGAGAGACAGTGTGAGCAGGGAGTAGTCAGAGAGAGAGAGAGGGAGACAGAATCTGAAACAAGCGCCAGGCTCTGAGCTAGCTGTCAGCACAGAGCCTGACGCAGGGCTTGATCCCACGAACTGTGAGATCATGACCTGAGCCGAAGTCGGACACTTAACCAACTGAGCCACCCAGGCGCCCCTAAAATCAGGTTTTTAATCCTCCAGATGGCTCTCCAAGGGACTTTGAGGGCCTGCTAACAGAAGAGATTAAAGCGCTGGGCAAGTCTTTAGTGATTCAAGGCTTCCCAAAGTGGAGTTACATACACAAGATGATTTTTAGTGGTCATAGATGCACTTTTTTCCCCAACTTCTGTATTAAGATCTTGTTTTTCTAACGCTTATTAAAGTATATAGCAATCACATTGAACCTGTGAGACTTCATACATAAATTTATGTGATGTGAGAGAAGAAACAGACTCACTTTAAAGAAAAATGTTAGAGGGATACCCAAGCAGAAGAGTGATGATAGAAGGTGAATGGCTAAAGTTTGGGAAACCCTATCCTACTCTCATTTCCCACACTTAACATAAGAAATAGAGACCAGAGCTGGTGAGTGACTTGCCCAGGTAACAAAGATACTTAACGACAGGAGCCAGACTCCTTAGTCTGGAGCTCTTATTAGTGATGTGGTTCCTTTAAGTCACGGCCCTGGAAGACCCATACAGAGTAAACAACAGTTATATACTCCTAAACCTACCTGTGGACTAGGGATGCAAGTATGGACAGGGAACCCTTAAGTATGAGCTTTAGCTTCAAACAGAGCATTTCTCTAGAGTCTCTCCTGGGATCCCATGGTCCAAACCCTGAAAAGTTGCAGCCCTTCCAAAGGTGAGCAGAGGGTACTCTGGCTGAGTGTTAACACAGGACTTTGACCCTAGGTTCTGAAGGTGGACCACCCAAAGGTAGCAGCCTGGCGCTGGGGCCGGAAGATAGGAAAGCTCTACCACAGCTTGGGCCCGGGAACCCTCTGCCTCATCCTGTTGCCAGGAACCAAGAGGTAAGGACTGAAGGGCTGTCCCTTGATGATTCTAGCCCCTGGACTTTAGCTGTTCTTAGAGAAAAGCCTTTTGTTGATGTTCTCTTTATCCATTTTACATGTATATGCTCTTCTATAATTTGTTTTTAGTCCCTCAAGGAGATAGCTCATCCCACTTTAAAGTCAGAGGTCTTGGGTCCTACAGCCTCTGGTAGGACAGGTGGTATCTGCCTAACCCCACTTGAGTAAAAAGTCAAGAAGTTCTAGGGAAAAGCCTAGACCAGCTATGATCTTTCTCACATTTTAGGAGTATGTTCCCGCCTTCTCTGCCATCTCCCTTTTTGCCAAAGAGAGCCTGTTTTGCTGATTCTAACAGGCTCTAACAGGAATATTGGAGCAGAACTCTGGGTCCAGTCCCAGCTCTGTCACTTATTTCCTCTTACAGGTGGTCAAGCCACTTAACCACTGTGGGTCTCAATTTCCCTTTGGTAAAGTGAGAGATTTGGAGTAAATCAGGGATTTTTAAACCTTTCAGCTATAAAACCTTTAGTTAAAAGAAAAATTACTGTTAAATCCTAAAGCATGGAGATAGGCAACTCTAGAATGAGTTAGTGGCTGGCTGGATGAGCATATATACTAGGGGAGAGGGACAACTGCTTTTGAGCAGTTTGAAAATCACTACGTTGTATTTTCCTTAAAATTTTGACATTCTAGGATTCTTTTCCAGCCGCAAGGTCTCAAATGGCAGAACATGCTTGCCTCAGGCATTAAAACAAAGATCAGAAATTAATTTCCTGTCATAAAATTCTTACAACATGCATTTCAGGGCCACTAGGAGATGGGCTACCTTCTGGGCAGCTTGAGAGAATTGCTGTCCGTGAGGAACCGAAGCTATCGTTAAGTGTTTACGTCAGAACAAAACAAAACAAAAAAACCTTACACTGATATACTTCAAACAGGCTTTTGTGGGTAGATTAACAGCACGAGGTGACCATAAGTTGCCAAAAAATCTTTTTGGTTAAGAGCAGACTCTGAAGAGCATACCTACTTGCCCTGAAATAGCTTCTCAGAGCCAGTGGAGAGGTGGAGGTAGAGTAAGGGACTTCTTGTCCTAGGTAGATAGATTACTTAGACTGCAGTTCTCTGTTGTACAACTAAGAATAGGCCAAAGCTTTCTCCTTCCAGAAGTGGCCAGGATATTCTACTGTGGATGAGGGGTTGAGAAAGGGAGCAAAAAGGCTTAGGTTATGACTAAGGCAAAGGTCATAAGACACACTTGCCAAGTCAAGAAAAAACTCTGGAAATAGTAAAAATCCTGGAGCAAGGAAACCTGATGTTAACTCCTTTCTTTTAAAAGTTACATTTTGAGGGAGCGCCTGGCTGGCTTAGTCCAGAGCATGTGACTCTTGATCTCAGGATCAGGAGTTTAACCCTCACACGTGGAGCCAGATTAAAACTAAAAAAAAAAAAAAAAATTTTTTTTAAGGTACACCTTGATTTCTATAGCCATGTTGAGCAAACCCAGCAGGAGCATGCATTTCCTTAAACTATAAGCTTTCTGTGTGACTAACTTCTCTGGGCCTCATCTTAGCTAGCAACTGTCTCCCTGATCCTAATGCCCTGAGAAATGGTTAAAAGCACAGGAAGAAACAGAGAATAGTATTCCTCATGCTTAGACCCTGACTCAGCTCTTAATCCTTTTATTTCCAGTAGATGCTACTGTTTTAAGTATTGGAATATTTGCCATAATTCATCAAACCCTTAATGTCAGTTACTGCACTAAATACTTACCTGTGTTTTCAGTTGATGTTGTTGAGTGCTCCTTTAATAAGTGGAGAAAATGGTTCAGGTTAAGCATAGGTCACACAGCTATCAAGTGCAGTTAGCATTTGAACCCTCATCGTCTGACTCCAGAGTCACTCTCCAGCACTCAAAGCTCCAGTCTTCCATGGTCAAAAGGCTAGTGCTTGTTAGCCTAAGTTCAGACATCAGGTATTGACAGATTCTATTTGTCTTTGCTCATTTCTACCTGATTTGCCTTGGAGAGCTCCTCAGCCCTCTCACCCAATCCCTTGAATATTCACCACAAGGTGGCAGGGAACTAAAATATTGACTCCTAAATTCTAAACACTGTACCAAGTGTTTTACAACATACATTATTCTGTCACTCAATTTGTTGAGTGAGTTGTAGGTTTATGAGCCTGGTTTTTTCTGAAAAGTGGATGTAACAATTGTACCTGCATCAGTACCTCCATTAGGTACAGAAGCCCTTTTGAGGATTAAATGAGAATGCATATAAAGTGCTTAAAATAACGCTTAATACATGGTGAATGATCTGTATGATGTATGAGGAAATGATCTGTGTATTTTATCTAAAGTCTTCACAAAAGCCCTGTGAGATACTAAATATTTAATGGTTTTATAGTTGAAGAAATTGAGCCTGTTTGAGGTTATTCAGCTTTGGTTGAGGTGTGCCTCATATCTGTTAAATGGCAGAGCTGACTTGATTCTGGGCCTTTGGAACTGGTCAGTATTCTTTCCGTTGAATCATTTTAGGTAGGTAGCTTTCCATAAACTGTCTTCCTGCTTGTCCCCTGCCCCATACACATACCCAAAGGAACTTACCACCTTTTACCTATGAGTTTGTAACCGTTCTTTCACCCCTGTGGATTAGAAACCTATCTTCATTCCCCATTTGTTGCAGCACTCATGGATCATTCTCTGGCCTCGGACTGATGGGAATAAAAGATGAAGAGGAAAGTACCACCCCAAACATAAGTTTGTGAGTCTGCCCATCATTTTCCATGTGCCATTTCTTATTCCTTGTGGATAATGGCAGAGAATGTGGTCAGGCTGCAGCCTCTTTATCCAGCAGACAAGCTTTTGTGTATTACCTAAGAAGTTTAGTCCATTTATATGGCATGTACAAACTTTCAATAAATGCCTAAAGTTCAAGCATTCCTGATTTTAAGATGGGGTGAGGGGAAGGAAACTAGTTTGTACTTTTCTTTGTGTCAGTGGGTTTATACACAGGAAATTGTAGTATGTACTCATTCTATGTAGCACTCCTATTAAATGGTAATATATAGGTAAGGAAACTGGGGAAAAAGGACTTCCCAGTGGAGAAAATGCAGCCATTATGCAGGGTGTCAAAGTTGTAGTATCTATGAAGCAAATTTCTAGAAGGGACACTTTTCTTATTGACAGCTGTTAAAAAACTGAAGGGGAAAGAGACTGAACTGAAAATCTGGCAGACCCCCCAAACACAGGAGAGTGGAAGACTAAGCTTTTTACCAACACTGGAAGTGCCCTTCCAATTCCATTTTTAGGAATGCTTCCTTCCCTTCAGTGAGACTGCAGTGTCACCCTTCACCAATAGGTGGCCCCATCATACCAGATCTTCCTCTTAGAACTGAAAGCTTCAATTTC
The DNA here is from genome assembly GCF_003009895.1 of Hyaena hyaena. NCBI lineage: Eukaryota > Metazoa > Chordata > Mammalia > Carnivora > Hyaenidae > Hyaena > Hyaena hyaena. Next base: position 3,948,718 of record NW_024080710.1, on the reverse strand, counting down.
AGTAAAAGCTACTGCTCTTCTTATCATCTCTCAAAATATTAAAGCTCTGTGTTGGAAAGGATATGGGTACAGGCACACACAATTCCAAAACAGAGCTATTTAGCTGTCCTCTAGAAAAGATGAACTAATCCAGTATACAGTATGTATCATACCAAAACCCTTATAAATAAATTGTTCCATACACTGGGACCCAACAAGTCCACTTCTGTAGTAGTATCCGATGATAATAGGATAGTTTCACACAAACTTGTATGGAGAAGATATCACAGGGTGAGCACAGAGGAATTCTTGGTAGCTATTAAGTGGAAGTGGACCTCTGGATACAGACTGACTCTGAATCCTAGCTTTCTTACATATTGTGTGAACTTGAATAATATTTCTGTGTTTGGGACAATAACAGTACATACCTGTCTCATGGGATTGTTGTGAAGATGTGATTACGCATCCCTAGTATATGTTGTAGGAAATACAGAGGGTTATAGAGTAGTATGTGTAGTTTATAGAAAAAGATACACCAAGATATGCATAGGTTTGGAACAAAACCTGGAAGACTGTATGTCAAATGTGAACAGTATTTTTCTCTTACTAGTGGGATTGGAAGATTAGGTTTACCAACTGCTTTTGTGTTTGGTTTTAAGTCACCATATAATACTTTTTTAACTAGGAACTTAAATTAGCTCTCAAGGTTGGGCATATAAGGCAGTGTTCAGTCCTTTTAACTGGCCCTCTGTAGAAGTTGGGAACCAGGAGCCAGAACTGAAGAGCTTGATTTAGGATGGAGAGACAACACTTAAAGATCTCTTATAAAAAGGAAAACTCCCCAGGTGTACAGGGAGGCCCTGAGACCATCTTGAAACTGACAGTGCTGCTGAATTCTTTCTCTACCTCCAGCTGAGCTCCAAAGCTATAGGAGCTTAGCTGCTGTTTACTTTTTGAGACTCCAGTCCTGAGACAAAATAAGTGTCTGCCTTTGGATATGGACAGACCTCTGCTTCTGGGCAAGCAACTTAAATCTCATCTGAGTAGAATTCCCACAGCTTATAAAATGAGGACATATCTTTTTAAGGATTATTGTGAAAAGTCAAAGATCCAGCGTGTGGAAAATGACAGAATAGTGGGCTCTATAGGACTTTCCCTCTCTGAACTCAGTTACTTCACCTTTAAAATGGGGACATTAGTACCTAACATCAGAAGGTTGTTATGAGGATTAAATTAGGGAAAACCCACATTCAATAAATGACATTTTACTGAGAAACATTTTCCAAGTGCAGGATCACAGAACAGACAGACTAGGCTCCATGTGCCAAGGGCACTGCCATTGCTCCTAGGAATAGCCAAAGCCAATTTCCTTCTTCTGGATGGGCGGTTTCCCAATGGGCCCCCAACTCCACAACTCTGCAGAGATGGGCCCAGACCTGAGTCTCTGAGGCCTCAAGTCTGCACACTCTGTTCTTTCAGCTGATGCTTCCACCTTTTAGAAGTGAAAGCTGCCAACTTGGCCTCTTGCAAAACACACATTCCATTCATAAGTGCATTTGTGCATTTTTCCTCCCAAACTTCTAGGCAGCCAATGCAGAGCTGCCAAGGCAGCTGCTGGAGAAGCAGCTTCTCATTTGTGGGGGAAAAAAGCAGCTCCCAAGAGTTCTTACAGCACTTGGTTTAGGCTTTGAACATATTACTCCCAAATTTCTGACCACCTCACCCATAGTAGAATTATCCAGGACACTCAGCCACATTCATTTTCATTTCCTTTTGTTGTCCTTTTTGTAAATAACCTCTTCCCTATTATAAAGACAACAACAAGTGGCAACTTGGAAAATCCAGAAGTTAGAGTCGCATCTATTCCCACCACTATTTTTAGTCTTTCTATCATACTTTTCCATTATTCAAAAGCAGAGATTTTAATAGCTGCATAATATTCCAACATATTGATATGTGCCATAATTTCTAAAACCGCCCCCTATTGACACTGAAGTTGTTACAACTGATGCTACCAATTATATCCTTCCACAACATCTCTGACAGATACTATTTATTGAGGAAACATTCCTAGAAGTGAAATTATTGGGTTAAAGAGTATGAACACTTAAGGTTTTTTTTTTTAATTCCATATAAGCTTTTAACTTGTGTTTACTAACATTGATTTGTTTCAAATCTTTGCCAATTTGAAAGGTTAAAAAAAGCTTTTCATTATAGCTTTAATTTCTACTTATTTGGATATCCTATAGATTCACATCTATTTTTTTCAGAAGCTTTTTGGCCAGCTATTTTTCTTTAAGATCTCCTTATGGATTAAGTACAGTGTCCCACTGGTCTTATTGTAAAAATGTTTCTATTTTAAGATAGTTTTAGAAATCTTTAATGATTTCTTCTATTTGCTCTTGTACTTAGAAAGTCTTGACTGATTCAGAGATCAGTAGCCACTGACAAGTGTGTGTGTGTGTGTGTGTGTATTTTTAATTTTTACACTTTTACCTTTATTCCTCCTGTTTTGGCATATGACAACTTCTCCCCTGGTATTTAGATTTTACCCATTTATCTATCTTTACTTACCCAATCAACGGAGGATGTATCCTTTACTATATAAGGCCATGTATGCAAGAGCCTGTGTCACTGTTTTCTGGTCTTTTCTTACACTAGGTGCCATACCATTTTGTAGCTCTATATTATGATACAGTAGCAATTTCAGCAGTACCCCCTCCCCCAGATAAACACAGGGCCATGGAGAGTTTCTATCAACATGGATTACAAAACACTACAATCAGATGGTTTGCTGTTGACTCCACTAGGACTATTTCAGCACCCCCTAAGACAAGAGACTTAAGGTTGGAACATTACATAGGAAGAATATTAAGCCTAGATAAGAGCCTTATGGCTTTCATAAGACGGGGTCTCCTGTGAAATCACAGCAAAGGAAAGGAAATGGGAGAGGTTGGGCTGCCTCCCTTACCTTTCTTTCCCAGGCAGACTAACCCTTTTGAGCCTAGATTGAAACCCAGAGCTAAGACAGAACTTCTAGAGCCAGCCATGTGTTTTTGGCAAATGGATTTGAGGAGAGAGAAAAGGCCAGTGCTAAGATGACTCTTCTGTACGTCTCTGAACCCTTAGCACTACCTTCTGTTGGATCTCTCTTGTTAGAAACTGTCCATTCTACATGTAGAGTTAAGCTCGTCTCTGGTGTGAAGAAGTTGCTTGCACCTCATCAAAAAACAAGTTGGATTTTAGCCATAGATTATCTGTACAGCTGTATAGCACCATAACACTTTTGAATAGCTCTAGGCTCTATACAAGCACCGAAATCAGTATCTTTTACTTTGTAATTCTCCACACCTCTATTTGTTAAAGCCCTGGCTGGGCTCAATACCTCAGAAAGGCAAAGCACAGCAGACACAAGCCCAAGAGCCAAATGGGGAATAAGTACATGTTTTGGATATCTACTTTTTTTAAGTGAGGGAGAAAGAAGTCACTACCCCTCCCCTAGATTTCCTTCCAACCTCCATCTCATGCTAACCTTAGTAATAAGAGTAAGGGAAGATAAAAAAAAATCCAGTTCATTGAAGAAACCTTTTAAATCTCTCCCTAGCTAGAGGATGTATCCATGACTCCCAAATCCTTTCCAACTGAAAAGAAAAATAAAAGCACATCTAATCCCACCACACTGTACTTACTTATTTTTAGGAGATACCAACATGAGGCTGGAAATCTTTGGGAGGGTTATTAGGGCCTCCATCAAAGAAGTAAAATGGCTGGCCAATAGCTTTCCTGAATATAAACAATAACAAGACAGAAAATACAATGAAAGGAAGCTAAGGGTCATAACTGGTCTACCATAATCAGACTCCTAGGATGTACGAGCCAAATAGAGCCATCAGGGATCATGTTAGTCTAAGCACTCCCATCCCCCCATCCCCCAATTTGGCACAGAGGGAAGTTGAGCCCCAGGAGGGGTAGTGACTTGTGAAAGGTCATGTTCACGTGATCATGCCAACCCCCCATCTCCTCTCCTCTGGATTCCTTGCATTACTCACCTGACATCCTTTTGGAAATCTTAAACTTACATGACTTAGGTGCTTTTTATAAAGACTCTTTTAAATCCTAACACTCTGGTAGAAATAACAGTCTCTTGAGTTTACAGATGAGTATAAGGAAACTCAGAATTTCACTAACTTGCCAAAGGTCACACAGCAGTGGCACTTGACAGTTGCAGCTTGTCTCCTTTGCCTTAATCACTGTCAACCTGATGTAGGAGCCATCCATTAGCACAGTGCTCAAATTCACTTTTTGTTCCTCATGGGAATCCACAACAGTTGCTATATTAAGACTATTTAGGTAGTGGCCCTGTGAGGCCGTATTTGCTTTTTGTCTACAAGTATTAACGACCCCAAAGGCCATTAAGTTTGTGAGTGGGAAGTCATCCATGTTTGAAGTCTGAGGATCCTGTACCATCTGGATTATTTTCCAAAGCATAGGAACTTCTATCCAATATCATGGTGGAAGAGCCTCCCGTTGGGTAAATCTTGCCCCAGAATTAAGTCATTGGTTTGTGTTGTTTTTTTTTTTTCTTTTCTCTCTCTCACAACTGTCAATAGTCAAGTAAACAAATTTATTAAATCCAACAGCAGGTAACCTTTCAAATTAAAAAAACATCAAAAGAAAAATGTAGACAAAGACCAAAAATTGTGTAACAAGTTAAAAATATTCAAGGGGCCATTTGGAGAGTGCAACAGTGCAGAGAATACAAACAAAAGTATTGATCTTTGTCAACAAGTTTGTACAACCTCAAGAAACAGACACACTGGTCACAAACCAAGAGGAATCCACAAAGGTGGAGGGTCACATGAGTAGTGGACTCATCACCTCAGTGGGTTAAGGCAGGGTATCTGTAGGACCAATTCATCCAAGCCCCATTTGCCTATTGCTTCAAATTCCCCCTTTGAAACCTAGAGTCATATTCATTAGTGCAACAGGTAAGAGGAGTTAATTACAGATTCGGGGTTGGGGACCGGAATCAGGGAAGACACTTCTCCCAGAATAAATGGGAATGAGGGGGCTTCTGTTGAATGGCTTCCTTTGGCAATATCCAAGATTATACTGAAAGGAGGGAAGGTGCATGGTGGAAGAAGGGATCTATAAAAGCAAGCTTAGTTTCCAAGAGGAATAGGGAGGATGGATGCTGCATTACGTGATGATTACTCAAAAGCTATTTGAATCATCTTGACTTCTGCAACCAGTGCTCAAGCCTGTCTTTCAGTAAAAAAAACACCTGCAGATCCTCACTAAAACATGGCCCCCAGTCCAGGTTAAACTGGATATATGCTATAATTACAGCTAACCATAGGAATAAACTTCTGAAAGGGGGTGAGTGGGAACCCCTTCTACAGGATTCAAAAAACAGATTATGGACTAAGTAGAGGATCACTGTGACATATCCTCAAATGAGTCTCAACACACTGTAATAACTTTTAATAGTCCTTTCAGCTGTTTAAACACAATACTGCTAGAGTCCACCAATGAAGACCTTTGTCAGTTTCCAAGATTTTCAAGTCACCACTAATCAAACATTAGAGACACAAGAAATATGCCAAAGCAGGCAGCTAAAACAAAACAAACCTAGCAGCAGCTTCTTTCCACACCCTGCAGGCTCCAGCACTGAGGACTGAATTTGGCATCAGCCTCTTGGGAAATCAGGACTGTTTCAGAGACTGATTAAATACTCTGTGGCTTAATCCCTTCTTCCTTTCTAAGCTAGTTTGTGCCTTCCTTAGGGAAGTTTTAGTATCGAAAACACTGCCCTATGGATTTTCAGTTGGATTTCTTTGGGCCTGTGGGCTTGGTTGAAATGTGGATCTTTACCTAGCTCTAATTTTCCTTATGAGAAGGGTAGACCTGGTGTCTGGGACCCATCTCAAACACATGGGCACATCTGGCACAGATGAGGGAATACTGCTGAGGCATCCAGCTGAAGCACAGCGAAGTCATTACAATAGGTGGGGTCAATGATACATTCAGATATGGCAGAGATGGGGGAAGAGCATTTCAATGAAGCAACACTTCATCTCATACAGCCTTCTAATTGCTAAACACCACAAACTCAGCCATTTGCGAAAACCAAGAAATTCCCTATACATATTCAATTTGTTGTAGTTGCCCTCAGATATTTGCCTATTTTCGAAATTGCATCCACATCCTGCCCTCTTCACACCACCCTGGTGTTACATTGTTAAAGTGAAGAGTGCACTGGCTTACCTGAGGGGCATGCATTTGGCCTCTTCCACACAATTTACTGCTCACTCAAACAGAAAACCTATTTCTAGGTTAAAGGACCAGAGATCTTTCATTTCCCAGAAATCTGACTACAAATACTATATATACCCCATCTTTGATCCCTTTGCAAAACTGCTTTTCCTGTGGTCAAGCATTGGCCCAGAGCTACTGTGGAAGTTTGGAATTTCTTGCATCAGGAAGCAAACCTGGAAGGAACCTTTAAGTCCTTCCCTAACTGCTCCCTTTTCTGATTTCTCATTTGCATTTCTGTAATATTAAAAATATAATCGAGAATAATTTCTTTACTGGCTCTTCTATGGGGGGTGGGGAGGCTGAATAGTTAATTTACAAAATCCACCCAGTCTAGAACACCTAATGCATGGAATGCCACCTTGTAAGCTGGGGAATGAATCCAGTTCCTCCAGAGTCCTCAGGATCCTCAATGTCTCCCTCTTATATGCACTTCTATCCATAAACCCTTGTGATCTAAGAGAGCCTTACCTGGTGAGGAGAAGCAGCCTGCCTTTCCCCCTTTTCAATCTTGACCCAGTCCAGAATCAGGAAGAACTAGAAGTTGCAAGCTGGCTGGATGAGAAGGCAGTCCCCTTTTAAGACCTCAGTCTGGGCACCCTGACTACAGTTGAGCCCACAGAACCTGACGAGGGTGGGGTAGGGAGGGGGCTAGAAACTTTTCAAGGAACTTGTCTTGGGCTAGAAAAAAGCCAGCCATCTGGCCTGAGACCGTCTTCAGATTTCTAGCAGTATTGCTAACTTGCTGTGGCTGATTTTAAAGCTTCCCTTCTAGCCCTCTAGAAGGAAGAACAATAAGGTTTAGGGGCTTTAAAAAAAAAAAAAAAAAAACCAAAACCAAAAAAACTCCCAAGTACATTTGCTAGGTCATTGTCAATCTTAGAAAAACATCGACTGCAGAAATAATCCTCTTTGGAAAGATGGGAGCCTGGACCCATAAGGCTACTAATAAAGGAACTCAAAATAAGGAAATCCTGCCCAGGCTGAGAAACATTTACCTGGGAGGCAGATGGGAGTAGTCAGGGAAGAAAACTCCAAATGTTTAATAGAAAAACTCTCATTACCTCAAGAGTATAAATATTTTAAAAGTTTTATTCAAAAGATTCCCTTTTCAATCTGTTCCAAAGTGTTGGAAGCTGAACTGTACAAGTTCCTGCCACCCACCCTTCCAGTACAGTTTTTTGAGGATGTTTTTTTAAATGGAAAAATAACAAGAGGACCCTCTACTGAAACCAGGTAGGACCAGAGTCCGCTCCTGTGTGGCAGTTTGGCCAAAGCTGGCCTTATGGAGCGAGCACATGGAGGAGTCTGGGGAACTGGGCCTCCCTTGTATGAGTAAAGAGCTGAGAAAATTCATCTTCTCTTTAGTGAAAATGGTCCAAATTCAGATTCAAAAGCCTCCATTTATGACACTCCCTGGCACTCTTCTTATGCTTTATATATTGAAGGCAGCTCCCTCTTTATGGCCAGTTTTAGCAGGCAAAGAAATAAAGGAATATAGATACATATATGTGTATATATATATTTTATATAGGTAAAATATATACATATCTTATATATGTATATATACATATTTGGGGGTAGGGAAAAAGAGAGGAGGGTCATGTAAACCTAAACAGTCATCACATTACCCCAAATGAGCCTGACATTAACAAAAAAGATAATAAATAACTCCTGGGGATTAAGTGACAACATGGGTGCAGCAAGAAGGGAAAGGGCACACGTTTAACTATTAAATACACTTCTATATTTGTTTGGCAGAGTTCAGGCCAGTCCCAGGCTTCTGCACTTGCCAGACAAGTAAGCTGATGATAATCAAAAAAAAAAAAAAAAAAAATTCAAGCAGAGCTCCATACCACAGTTTTCCTTCAAGTCAGTTGGCCGGCAGGCACAGTTTTCCGACCACCAGGAACAGAAACTTTGGCTCCAAGGCAAATGGGGGGGGGGGTATTTTCACCTACAACATGAAAATACATAAAAGTCATCAAAAAAGAAACTATCAAAGTCTACTTCCAGCAAAACTGAGGTAGCACTGCTTTCTCTGCATTCAATGCTTAAGTGGTTCTCAGTACAATGTGGTCTAAAAAAACTGCTCACTTGACTGACAGGTGCAGCATGTTGATGGATAAACTCAACATGAAATAGGTCAAAGAAGGAATGAGCAAGAAGAAAAGGGTTTCGGATAAATTAGCTTAAACAGGGGTTGTCACCAGACTACAAATGCTCTTGGCTGGCCTTGGCTCTCCAAGAGCTTTAAATTGCCTGGGAATTAATGCAATATGGTTAACAGTTAACACTGCTATTCAATTCTGTGTAAATCTTTTAAAATAATTATTTTAACCTAAATCCAACCATGTAAACAGCACTACACACAGTACAGACCTGCCCTGAAAAACAGAATATGCAAAACTGAGATCTGGCACTGTATCATCTTGTAATGTTAATTCAACCTAACCACCCCTTCCCCCCTCCCTGCTTTATACCCTCCCCCACAAAAAAAAATCTAATTTGTGCAAGAAATGGCAGGCTTATTCTATCTGAAGGCTTCAAAAAAAAAAAAAAAAAGATACACAACATGTAGCCAGGTTCAAATATTTTGGGGGACCCCCCCCCAAAAAAAAGAAATAAACCAAAATAACCAAAAAGTGAAGAAAGTGCCTAAAACATGATACAGCATTTTAGAGCCCTTTCAGATACAAGGCAGAGAAAGGTGTAAAGTAGAAAATATCTGGATCTTCAGTAATTTCCAGAAAGGTCCAATCCCTCGGTTGGCTGCAGAGCAGCAGGCAGATCCTTGCTGCTGCTGCTGCTGCTGCTGCTGCTGCTGCTGCTGCTGCTGCTGCTCCTGTTCCTGGGATAGAGCCACTAAGTCTGCTCCTCGGGACACAAGCCCTCGGGCCCTGAGCTGAATGCACCTCTCCCTTCCCCTTCTCTTTTCCTTCGTTCCATTTCCCACTCCACAAAGGTATCGAAGAGACTTGGCCAGGCCTCGTCTTCACTGTAGTTGCTGAGATCTGGGCCAATCACCTGAGTGAAGTTAAGGAACATGTTCCAAGTGTCCCGAGAGATGCCCTTGATCCCCGAAGGGTTCTCTGTTAGGAAGTTTAGCCATTGGTCCAATACTGGAGGATTGTTCTGGGTAAAGACTAGTTTCCACAGAGCAATGGCTATTTCCCGATGCAGTGACCGCTGTCCTTCTTCAGAGTCCAGGCCAAACTGAAATGTAAACCGGTAGAGATCCTTGAATTTATCCTCTTGTTTGGCTTCTGTTAAGAGGCTAGGGAACCGTGCACAGATCCCATCAATGCTGTCTGCACTTATTGCTTTGCAGCCATCAAAAAACTCCTTCCTGCAACAGGAAGGAAGGGGCACAATTAATAATTGTAAACAGTATCATCTGCTGAGAGGCAATATAGGATAGTCATTGAGAGCATGGCTTTGAGGCTGGATGGCTTGGATTTGAATTCCAACTCCTCCACTAATTAAATTAGTCCTATTTCTTCATCGGTCAAATGGTGAGATTACCACCTAACTTCTAGGGTCTGGGTGAGGACTAAACAAGTTAATGCGTGTCAACTGCATCTAACAGTGCCTAGCACATGGTAGACAGCTGATAGTGGCTCGTTCACTCACTTGTTCATCTTTCCAAAGATGAAACTCCAGTCTCCCGCTCAATGCCCTATTTCCCATTTGGCAGTAGTGAGTAAGCTGCAGACTCCTCTCCCCGACTGGAGGTCTTCCTGCTTTCCTTTTGATTCTCTATGGGTTGTTTGTTTTCAGAATATTTTTGGTGACTGCCAAGGGAGGTTTTTGGAGCCAAAGGTTCTGGATAAACCTAGGTAACTCTGCCACCAGAGATCAAAGTTCTGTTACTAAAAAATGAAAACTGGGGGCACCTGGGTGGCTCAGTCAATTAAGTGTCCAACTTCGGCTCAGGTTATGATCTCATGGTTCATGAGTTTGAGCCCCATGTCGGGCTCTGTGCTGGAACCTGCTTTGGAGTGTGCGTGTGCGTGTGTGTCTCTCTCTCTGCCCCTCCCCTGCTCATGCACGTACACACTCTCTCTCAAAAATAAACATTAAAAAAACCCCACAAAAATTGCCTATGTTTTTTTAACAGCTAACACTTTCAGGTTCCAACAAGGTTTCTCGCTGATCATCTTCTAAGAGATTGCTGTATCAGCTAAAGATAAAAGGCATCTAAAGTCTGTCAGGTAATCTACCCAGGGGCTAGAAACTGGGGGGTGGAGGTGAGGGTTATTTATAACCCAGTGCTCTGGAAACCACACCTTGAGGTGACCCTGCCTCTCCCTCTCCACAAACAAACTCTAGAGGGATGCATGATCATGGCGATGTGCACAACTACTACTTGGTCACTGGGGCCCGCTGTCCTTTTTGGTGTGCATGCTAGGGGCTGAGGGACATGTACGCAGAGCTGGAAGGGGCAAATGGCTTCACACAGTGACAGAGGCAGACACCAAAGATGCTCCCCAGCGTGGCACTCACAGCGCCTGGCACAGGAGAGGTGCACGTAAGTATCAAGTGAGTGAGGAAGTGAGAGAATCGACAAGTGAAGGAGTGAAAGAAGAGATACAGGTCTGGAGCAGCAGTGGGGGTGGGCAGCGGGGGTGGGCAGCGGCTTGGCCACAAAGCTCCACATGGATTATTCCTCGCTTTAGGCAAAGACGATCGTTGCTGGTTATTCAGAGGTTAAGATGCTTTAGAGAAATCAGTCAGAAAAAGACTTCCCAAAACCCTAAGAAGCCAACCCAGTTCTACCCCAGCTGGGTGCCACTGCCCAGTAGTGTATTCTCCTTCCTCTGCTCACCTGGTGACATGAAGTATTTGTGACTAACCTGGTGAATTTGCACATGGTAGCAGCCTGGAACTTCCAAGCCAAGAGCAGCACTCGAAATTCCGTGGGGTCAACACATAAGTCATTGCAAAAGCGCTCCATGCCTTCCTCCAAAATTGCATCCTCCCGCTCGTCCTTGTAACGCCTGAACAGTTCTTCCAACCTCTGCAGGGAAGACTCCTCGGCATTGGACTTGGGCTCCCTCCCAGCATCTCCAGAGGACGTTGGCAGCTGGCAGGGTTCGGTGACAGCTTCTGCCTTCTTGGTCCCATTGACAAGGATATCCCCACCTGGCTTGCCACAGGCTGGTGGCTGTTCCTCACGGTGACCTGCACTCCGCCTGCTGTGTGACTTACTACTGGGGTCACGGTCTCCGTTCTTGCTGCCCAGGGTTGATGAGGGATTCTTGCACTTGGTGACACACTGGCCCATGGTGCTGGTGGCCTGGCCTCTAGAGTGGCCCCCTCTGGATCAGATGCCCTCGCTGCCACTGGCCCATGTGCCTCAACATGCCATCAGCCAGAGGAGCCAGCCAACCTAGAAGAAAATTAGAGAACAGTTACCACTGGGCAGGGAGACAGGAATACACGGACTGTGCCCAGGGACCCCACTCTATTTCAGTGAGCCACCATCAGCCAGGGTAAAGACCCAGAGTTCATCACCACCTCCCTATAAGCTCTGTACCTTCACACTGGGCACATATGGAGAATCAATATGGAAAATTCCTAAAATTCTTAAGGTAACATAGGTTACAAAGAGGTTGATTCATGTGCAGAATGCATCAAGGAAGACTGCCAGAAATATTCCAGAGGAAATCTGTCTTGCCAACTTGCCATCACATTAAGAAAGTTGTTTGGTCTTGGGTTAAGCCAGAAGGGGAAAATAAAAAGTTCATCTCCTAGTTTCTAATGTCAAAATCCTCAGTTTCTTTTTAAGTAGGATGAGTAGGGAGAGAGGGTAGCCACATTTAAGACAGTTTCATAATGGCTTAAAGATGAAATAAAGGATTTGTGGAGTCAAGACTACAGTGTCCCAGCCAGCCACGTAAAATTTGTCTGATCTCTTCAAATTCCTCTCTGGGAATCTCCCACACAGTAGGTGAAATGCCCTTTCTCCACCCTTCCTCTGCCCACCCACAGGAGCCAAACACTAAGACTGTACTCCACGCCAAAGTTCCTGGTCTTCCAGTTTCTTTCTCTCCCCACTCAGGTCCTCTGCGAGGCTGTATGTAGAGTGTGAGCCAAGTCCACATTAAATACGAAGGTCCTAGAAAGGCTGCAAGCGCAGTCCTCCAAAAGAGTGTCTCCACCTTAAAAGAAGAGCTGATTTACCTCAATATAATCTCTAAATAGTAGGATAATGGCTAGCTAACAAAGAGTGTGCACTGATACATCACAAACTCTCCATGGTAGTTTGTTACTTACGTTATTTAAAAGTGTGTTTTGTGTGTTTTTAAAGAATTGCTAGAAATTTCCTGGCCAAAGGTCAGGTGATTTCTCTGCAAACTGTGTCTTCTTAACTTCAACTAGTCCACAAGAAGATCCAGCCACAACTTAGTACCTGTACAATTCTACCACCTGCCATAATAATTGCAGCCACCAAAGTTATGTTAACAGAACTTTAGACCAGGAGCCAGAAGTAGAGTACGTAAAGTGGACCAAAATCCATGTCAGTCCCATGCCTGCTCAGCTCTAGGAAGTGTTCACGGACCTTCGTGACCCAAATTCAAAGCCCTTAGGAGACTGGCAAGGGGGCAGAAGGGTGCTTTTCGTGGAAGGTTGGAGCTTATTAAACATTACCTAAACAACTTTCCTCTCCTCCAAATAGTGCCTAGATATATTTGGGGTTATCTTCAGGAGCAATTCTATGGGTAAATTCTGGGTGTATAAGTTTAAAACAATGACCAGGATCACTCTTCTAGTTATTGGAGATTCACTCTATCAGGGTGTGTCCTATTCTCCACCCTCAAAGAGAATAAACTAACAGAGACATGCCCATACATGCCCTCAAAAGACTTGCAGTTCCACTTAGGCTTCAAAAAAAACCATTGAAACCCTACAGGGTTTTGCTGTGGAAAAAGACAGATCCAAGTAAGTTTTCTTAAGTTTTTCTGTGTTTTAATAGTATAGCAAATAAGCCATAAAAACAACTATTAAAATTTTAAAAGGTAAATTATTGGAAGACCAGCATACAAGGAAAGCAACTGCTGGAGCTGAATTATCTCAAAACAAGCACGACTATACCATGTGGAGGGTCTGGTTTCCAGATTTGTGTTTCTAAAGACTACAGTGCTAAAAGAAACAAAAGGCCCAAACTCACACAAACCCCACATGCTCACAGACTGGCAGCTCTAATTCCCAGCCATGCTGACTCACCAGGGTTTGCTGCTCAGCTCCTGCTGCTGAGGGAGGCCCTGGTACCTGGCAGGATAAGAGGATTTCCTGGCCTCCATCTGACCCACCTACCCTAGGCCACTCACCGTCATCCCCACCCCCACGGGACAGATGCTTCATTGTACCAGCTTCCTCCAAATCCTGGCGCCAAGGCCTTCAGGTAGGGACAGAACAGATGGGCCTCCCAAAGAGGCCCTAATCCCATTTACCCAAACGGCCCTCCACATAAGAGCATCTCTGATGACCTGACACAGCAGAACCTGAAGGTTTTTAACATGCCCAGCAGATAAGGAGGGAAAAATCAATGTAAACAGATGATCCATCACCAAGTGCCAGAAGGTCAGATCCCTTTCTTCCATTCTGGTTCCAGTCTGTGAAATGCCCCCATTCCACAGGAGCATAGAGGCAACTGGTGATCTCAAGCCAGAGCACAATATTTTCAGATCTGATGGGGAGTCCAGCCCCAATTATTCAATGGTCTCCCTTCTTTTGTATCTATCTCTTTCCCTGGGAAAACACTTATGCTCCTGGAGCTTTCTCCAGGCTCAGTCTCACAAGCCCTGTGTCCCAGGCTGGCAGCACTTCAAGTGTTTTAAAGTTGAAAGTCTCTCTGCACTCGCTAGCTGTTGGCTAATAGCTAATAATAGCAGTTATCAATTATTGAACACTTGATAGCATGCCTGGCACTACGCTAAGCACTTTACGGACATTTAAGCTCATATATCCTCACCACAATCCCACTGAAAGATGGGGACACTGAGGCACAAGGTAAATCATCCAACATCACATAAAGAGGATCTGGTGTATGAGAAACACAACCTTTACCACTAGGCTTGACTGCTGAGTCCACCTACATGAGGGCACTCAGGGAAAGCCCACCAGTGGATGGGTCCTGAGCTCTGGAGTCACCACACTGATCCCAGAGGACAAAGTTCTACCATCAGCCACTGGAAAGAGAACAACAAATTGTCCCTGCCCAGTGCTCAAGAAGGGTGTCCTACCCACTGCCCTCTCCCAGTGAGCCCTGCCGCCTTGATCCAGGCAGTCAAGATGTCCTCGGGCTCAGCTTCACCAGAGATGATCTAAAGCAGTGATGTTTCAGTGCATCGACATGGTTCAAAGCTTCAGATCTGAAATCAAAGCCCAACTCTGCCAGTGATTGTTGCTGACCCTGCTTGAAACCTTTATTTCCCAACTGGCAAAATGGTATCTGCCTCACAGAACTGTTGTTAAGGATTCAGTCAGGTAATACAGATAAAGAGTACCTGCCACACAGTACCCCACTCCCCAGAAAGAACTGATAGGACAGCTATCAGTCATTATTATTAACAGCAAAGTAGTATCTGGTTACTTGAGGAAAACCTCAGCTTGTCCCATCTGAACAATGGGCTCTAGGCCTCAGCTTTTCCAGACCCAGCCAGGACGCCTACCCCTGCCTCGAGTCATGTGCTTGGGTCTTGTTCAAGAATAGTCTCTTGAGAGGTGCCTGGGTGGCTCAGTCGGTTAGGTTAAGCGGCCGACGGCTGATTTCGGCTCAGGTCATAATCTCACAGTTCAGGAGTTTGAGATCCACACTGGGCTCTGTGCTGACAGTGGGGAGCCTGCTTGGGATTCTCTCTCTCCCTTCTCTGGCCTTCTCCAGCTCGTGCTCTCTTTCTCTCTCTCAATATAAATAAACAAACAAACAAACAAAAGAATAGTCTTTTGAACCACAGCACTAACCCTGCTCAAATGCACCACTGCCTAGAAACACCTAGAGGGTCATATTCTCCACAGGATAAGACTACCTTGTGATTGATGCTGAATAAAATCAAGCTGGGTATTTGCTGTGCTCTATGGACACCATAAATCCAATGGTTACCCCTTACCTAGGACAAGCTTCCAGCCAGTTCCACACTCCTTCCCCCTTCTACTTAGTCCCAGATCTGTAGGTTTAAAAAATGCAGGATTTCTAGCTTGCTATTTATTTATACTAACTTAATAGAACTGCTTTTCCAGCTGGTCATCTCAGCCACCTCTGAAGTGGGCAGCCTCAGCACAATCTGGGCACCCTCAGAGCCAAATTTCATCAGCAATAAAGCACTATTGTGTATTTAGTAGTACATTATAATAGCTATAAATGTAGCTCTCTGTGAAATGGTTATCCCCATTTCGTAGGAAAAGAAATGGAGGCATACCAAGGCCAAGGAGCTATCCAGGAAGGGAAAAACAGAAGCAGAGTAAAGAAGAGGATGAGCTCTTGGAGCAGATAAACCTGGATGTGAATTATGTTGATGGCACCAACTGTGACTGTCAGCAACAACTTTAAAATGAGGCAGGTGCACCTCAAGTTAGAGTAAATAAGAATATCCATAGGAGATGGTCTGCCCATACAAAGTATTCCGTAAGTGTTAACCTTTATCATAACTGTTGCTGTTATTGCAAAGTCAGTGACAGAATCAAGCCTCCCTGCTCCTAAAACAGTCTTCTTTGCAGTGGCCACTACAGCTCTTACGGGGGTGCAGGCAGCTCAGGTAAGCAGGACTCCCCAGGTACCCATAGCAGCAACCTGTTCTCGCAGTGACTCTGCTGTCCTGTTTCAGCTAAGAGGCAAAATGAGTTGAACAGAGCAGAGCCAGGGACTAGGAGGGGCACAGAGAAAGGAAAGGCAAGAAGAAAAATAAAGAAAAAACAAACATATACACACACACACACACACACACCTGGAAATCTACTTCTAGCACAATTATAATTTTGTGGTTTACCTGAAAGATCGATGCCATTAATTTTGCTCAGTTTACGCTGGACCACAATCTGCCTCCAGCTTTTCTCCTTCAATCTCGGCTCCAAATGATCCTATCCACCTCTCTCTCTGCATATCAGCCCCAGCCTCCCCTCCCCACTCACAGTGCCAGCCCTGGCTGCTGTTCCTGAGGATGGACTTGGCTGCCTGCCTGGCCCCATGCTTAGAGCAGGCACTGCAGGCCAGGGGCAATCCCAGAGGCTGTGGTTCCTGTGGATGCTCTGGCTCGAGAGAGAGATCAGGAGCTGATCTATCCTGTAGGCAGTTCCATGAAGCAAGATCAGGTAAGTCCCTGGGTCTCCTCAGATTTACTATCTACTGCTAAGACAGAAGGACCTGTTATGGAAGAGAATGACCATGATGGGCTAAAGCACACAAGGACACAGGGTGACTACAGACAGGAAAAGGAGAGAGGTGTGTGAACCAGTGTTACGGAAAGAAAGGTGGAAGGCTGACTAAGGGGAAGTGATGTGTGCGGAACACAGGGCTGAATGCTTCCTATGCATCATCGCCTTTGACCTCACAGCCACCTAGCTTGTCAGAGTTTTTACAGATGAAGAAACTGAGGTTTCTTAACTACTAAGCAGGGGACTAGGAAATAAAACCAGCTTGTCAGACTCCAAAGTCCACCCTGTGGAAAAGTTTCAGAGAAGTTATTTGGTGTTTAAATTACTGGAAACACCACATGGAAAGGAAAGAGTCAAAGGGCCAATCTGGTTGGTCCATGTGGAAAGGAGATTTAAAAGGTTTAGTAATAGTGGTATCTTTTAAATTACATATATGGACTGAGGAGATTCACATTAACAGTCACATTTAACCCAGTACAAACAGTATGACGAAGATACTATAATTCTTTTTACAGAGAGAACTAAAGAGTTTAAGGGATTTGGCCTGAAGTCCCAAAGCCAGTCTACAAAGGAAAAGGGATTCAAATGCAGGCAGTCTGATTCTATATTCTCCATTCTTCAACACTGGCCTCATATTATTCTCTGCTACGACATGTTCCAAAGATACACCTTTCGGGGTGCCTGGTTGGCTCTGTCGGTTGGACGTCAGACTTCGGCTCAGGTCATGATCTCACGGTTCGTGGGTTCGAGCCCCAGGTCGAGCTCTGTGCTGACAGCTAGCTCAGAGCATGGAGCTTGTTTTAGATTCTGTGTCTCCCTCTCTTTGACCCTACCCTGCTCACGCTGTCTCTCTCTCTCTCTCAGAAATAAAACATTTTTAAAAATTTATATTAAAAAAAAAAACCCACAAAGATACACCTTTCTCCCAAGGAGATGGTACGTTAGCAACACCTAAGCATACCAGAGATACAGAGTAAACTCCCAGGAAAGCTTGGTTCTGGTCTGGTGTCTCTAAGCAGTGTGGGCCCTTGAACAAATCATTTAACCTCACTGAGTCTGTGTGGTTCAGATATTAAAATGAGGAGTCTAGACTAGTCCTTCCAAGTTTAATGTTCTGGGACCACCTTCACTTTTGGGCATGCAAAGAGACTAAAGTTCTAAAATTGCAAGGCTGCTTAGTAAACAGCTCCCCTATCTCTTGCCCAAGCCTATCAGACCCAAGGGAAAATAAAGACAAGAAGTCCAAAAGGAGGAGAGAGAAAGCAGGGGCTACTCCAGTCTGAATAAGGGGTGAAAGATCATACTATTTTTGCACCTGCCTCTCCTTTGTCATCTTAGTTTGATCTCTGCAGGGTCAGCAATAGGCCCTGGCATATGAAAAACAAAAACAGACCAGAGTGAGCTGGCTCATTGCTGCAGCTGGTTGGGTCAGGAAGCCCCACTCAAAGGAATGTTGCGTTGGCTGCTAATGGGGAGCCTGTCACCCATGGAACAACCCCGTGAAATGAGGAGCTAGAAAACAGGACGCAAATGCTGCCACCAAAAATCAGTATCAGCAGGCACTTGTGATCTGCTTTGAGACTTCCTTGAGACAAGGGACCAGTCTGATTCACCTGTTTCATTCTGTTCCCATCTAGTGTCTATTCAGAAACAAGAAACCACTGACAAATGCTGGTGTTTCTATATAGTGACAATAAGAAACCCCTTTCCAACTTTCATCAGTCTGTGGAGCCAGCTGGGTGCATGTTTTTATGTCTTACTATATATGCCAGACACCCAAAGGCCAGAGAACATGAGTACATGATTTCCTCAGACAGCTTTTCTCCAGCTGCCAGGGGCTAATGCGCTGTACTGGCAGAAACCATCCCCCTTGGGAGTCTCAAAGGAAGACCACAAGAGCCTCTTGATCCCACCTGGCAGCTACAGATACTGAATGACCTGAGGAAAAGATAGGAAATGAATGGTGGCCATTTGTAAACTACTTCCTAGAAAGTAAACTTGCAAAAATAACAAGGAGGTAAGATTGAGGGAGTACTTGAAATGCAGAGTCGCCTGCTGTCACTTGGAACTTGGGCCTTACAAGATCACCTTCAGAGATTAGGTCTTACCCAGAGCTACTTGGGAGGGAAAGCTGTTCCCCCTGCCAAAGCAAACGAGACCCGTCTGCTGCTATTTTCATGCTTTTAAAAGACTTTTTGTCCTAAAATGTACTACAGCAGCAAGCTAAGACAGCACTTCCAGTTAAGGTTGGGTAGGAACACATGACTTTCTACATCAACAAATCTCAAAAGCGCAAATGAAAAGAGCTTTAAAAAGGTAGGGGAGGGGGCTTTAAAAAATAAACCAACTGGTTGTATTTCTATAAAATAATTTTAGGTCATATGACTAAGACCAGCCAGCTTTCCAGAGTAATTTTCTTTGCAAGTGTTCTTAACTATTCCTTATCTTGCATAATTCAACTCATACTAGAGTAAGAATATATATCCAGTTGAGGTCAGAGGACTGAGGCCAGTATGGACTGGCTAGAACAAATACCACTTGCCAAATACAACCAAGCTAACACACACATGTAGTATAAACTTTCCAAATACCAAATAATGAAACATTTTTGGTCTCTGAGCTCCAGTAAGAAGCTACATGTTTAATCCCACATGACTCAAAATAACCAAAAAAGGGCCATGTCATTTTACAGACCCACAACTGGAATCTTTCTGCTGTCACTATTGATCAGGAGAGACCAGACTACCTACTTATGTGCAAAGTGGGCATCATTAAGGGCACCAGATTTCTAGGTTGACTACTCTGTTTCTGCACAAGCTTTTTCAATCTCCTTCCTGGTTTAAGACCCGAGGGCTGCCGTGGATCTGGGCTCTGTGGCACCATAATAAAAATGGCATGCCTGCTGTACTCTTCCTCTCTGGCTTTATGCTTACTGCTTGTTTTCTTTCTTAGGATGCAGCAGCCTCATTAGGCCCTGCTGAAGGTAAACCACTGATTAGGCACTAATTCCTGGCTTCCAGTTAGCATATGGATACCTGCCACCCTAGAGGCTTACTGATTGTGTAGTTATTAGTCCTCAACCACCCAATTACCACATCACCTGTTCACTTTTCAGTCTCCTTCTGAGGAATTCAGTAGTCACAAACTGAAAAATAGTTAACTAGAGCTTTGGTTTTTGCCCCTAAGTAAAAAGGAAAGGAAAGAAACTGTGAAATGAGTCGAAAGATGAGGAAGGAACCCAATATGAAGATGATAAATGACAGCATCCAAACATCTTAAAGGGGCACCAGAATTACCACAAATGTATAGATGTGGTTTCTATAGCCACATTTCCTCTAAGAAGGCCTCAGGTTCATCATGTGGTAACTAATCAATCTCTTAAATGTCTGCTAATTCTTTAAAAAAAAAAAAAAATCCAAATCCATTAAGGCCACATTTATCAGTTTTTTCCTAGAGGCCCATGATGGAAGCTGACTACTAATGCACAATAGACGGGAAGAGGCAGAGAGAGAGAGAAGAAAGAGCTGTATAATAGAATAGAAAATAAAAATATAATAGAAAATAGAAAAAGAATATCTGTTTTCAACCACATCAGTAAACTGGTCAGAGAAGTGAGGCCACTAAGCCTTTCTTTCCTGCTACCAAATTCAAAAGTATTACATAGTTACTCTCTGCAAAGTTTAGAAAATAGAAGAATAAATAAAAAGATAAAAAAAAGTCCCCTAGTAGCCCACCACTTACAATTAATATGAGTATATTCTTTTAGTGTTTTATATGAGCACATATGGATGGCAGACATAAAATACATTCATGTCCATATTATGCACATGGAAGTTTCAAACAAAAGTGGGTCATACTGTATACTCTATTTTGCAATCTTTTCTGTTGAACATTTTTTCATATAAATCTTGTGCTCTCATCTAATGATTTTAAGGAGTAGCAATTCATGGTAGTACTGGTATCAGCACTAACGCACTAGGTATGTCATGTAACCCAGGGACTGTTTATAGCCTACTATTCATTCTGTCAAAAACTTGGTGCTGGACTGCAAAGGGTGTGCAAAAAAAAAAAAGAAAAAAGAAAAAAGAAAAAAGGTTGAGAGGGACACCTGGGTGGCTCAGTCAGGTAAGCAGGTGACTTCAGCTCTGGTCATGATCTCAGGGCTTGTGGGTTTGAGCCCCATGCCAGGCTCTGTATTGACAGCTTGGAGCCTGGAGCCTGCTTCAGGTTCTGTCTCCCTCTCTCTCTGCCCCTCCCCAACTTGTGCGCATGCACGTGCACGCTCTCTCTCTCTCTCAAAAATAAACATTTAAAAACTTTTTTTAAAAAAGGTGGAGATTCTCTGTTGACACATATTTAATGTTTAGGTAAGTCTTCCACTGAATGGAGGTACCGTAATAGGCTGATTTATGTCTTATTGTTGACCATTTAGCTTGCTTCCAATAGTTGATTACTGTAAGTAATACTGTGTGATAAACAGAATAGGCAGTTAAAACTCAACCCATTTATAATTATTTCCTGAGAATAAATTCCTTTAAGTGGAACCAACAGATCAAAGGATATGCAAAAGTATACACAAACACAAACACACACACACACACACACACACGTATATATACACACATACATATATATACATACATACACACATCTATATAATTTCAATCTGAACTCCAAAAAAATATCAACTTGTATAATGGCAATGTACTGGGAGTGTGTATTTCTCCCAACATTATCTTGTGATATTTGCCAACTAATTCAACTTCTTTTAAAAAATCCTTACTAAAAGCACAATAAGACATTATATAAAGGAAAATATCAAACCACCATAGGAGAATGGAAACAGGTAAAGAAAGATCACTTGCTTTACTGTAAGTCACATCAAAAAGGCTGACAAATCCAATGATTCTGGCTTCAAGGATTTCAAGACAGTGTTGTTAAATGATGGGGGGACGGGGGGCAGAAAAAGATTACTCGTAAGGATACCTTTTAATTGTATCTAAATTTTCAACTATTTGTTCAAAAGAAAATCAATCTGTCCCCACCCCCTATCAAAAAGAAGAAGGGGGGAGGGGGAAGAAAGAAGAAAATGCCCATCTTAAGGCCTAGTGACTAACAGTCCCTATACCATAGGTTTAGCATCAGGGGTGTAGAAGGATCTGGCCCATAGACTAGCCAGAAGCTGAGGAAGTGAGGCTTGTTCAAAACAGAACTGTGGGATCCCTGGAAATGGTTAACAGGCTGGATTTAGCCTATAGAGTTGTTATATGGGCTTCCTAACTTGAGACTGGATCAAACAGCATTGTTGCATGCAGCAAGGGACTGGTCTGTTTCCCCAGCACCTAGGCTCTTGATCAGGTGATTACCCAGTTTTCACTAGAAGATTCTTCTCCTAAACTCTTAGCCACATAGTTCGGTGGCCAAGAGTTCACCGAAGAGTTGGGTGAGGTTCATAATGGACTATGTGACTCAGACCCACCAGAGCCTCACATGCTCCTGGCTTCAATTGACTGGGTTAGGGTTATGCAAGTGACCTAAACAGACAGTGAATCTTAGCACTGAAAGTATGGGAAGTTGGAGGGGCTGTAGTCATCTTGCCAGAAAGAGCCACCAGAGAAAATAATGCCTACCAAAGAGTCACTGAGAATTAAACGGTCCCTTCATATCAAATGGGTCTCAACTCAAATGTATGTAGGACCCAAGAATGAAATCACTGTCAAGAGACAAGGATAAAATGAGTTTTCAAGGCATTATCGGCACCCAGAATCCAACCATACTATCTAAAGTCAGATCAAAGCCTAAACTCCAGTCATGTGAGCCAATAAATTCTTTTGCATATGCCAGATGTCAGGTTTTCTATCACAACAGAAAGAGCCTCTACCAACAAACACACTGCTATGTCACTCAGATCTCTTCTACTCATTGAGCAAAGAAAGAAGGTCTGATGCCTAGGCTCTCTGATTTATCATCCAGGACCGGTTTACTAGGCCACAATTTCAACCCATTACATCAAAGGAATCCCTTAGCTGAACATCAGGCTCAGTGATCCCAAACTTGAGCAAACTGTAAAATTCTATTACATCAGAATGGGTAACCCACTCAATACAAGTGGGTGGGCCACTAGTATGCCATTTAAAAGTCAATGTTACTGGGGCGCCTGGGTGGCTTAGTCGGTTAAGCGTCTGACTTTCGCTTAGGTCATGATCTCGTGGTTCGTGGGTTCGAGCCCCGCGTCGGGCTCTGTGCTGACTGCCAGCTCAGAGCCTGGAGCCTGTTTCAGTCTGTGACTCCCTCTCTCTCTGACCCTCCCCTGCTCACACTGTCTCTCTCCCTCTCTCCTAGAAATAAAAAAATAAAAAAAAAAAAATTAAAAGTCAATGTTACTAATGAGCAAAAGAACCTTTCCAATTGCAATTTTTACAAATTTAGGCCTCCTTCAAGCAGATAGGCCACAGAGCACTTAACAGCTGCTTTACTGTGTTGTGTGCATGTTCTGTCATCTTCATGTTCCCAAGGAGGAACTGCCTCCCAGCACTCAGACACCATGTGAAAAACTGTAAAGCAAGAGCTCCTGGAAGTCTTCCTCTGTACAGTAACAACATGATCAATCTTCCAGCTGAAATAGGTATTTCATGTAAACCACATCCTATGAAACTGAAAGACCAGATGTGACCAGAATTTGGCTGCCCTCTTGGTTTCAGTTACTAGTGCTGAAACCATTTCTCTCTGGTTTCAAGCACTGAAGAGCCTATTCAGAAAGTATTCAGGTTTTTGGAGATTGAGC
>NW_024080710.1:3748654-3925055 GCF_003009895.1 Hyaena hyaena | reverse complement strand
AAAAAAAAAAAAAAAAAAAGATTCAGGGTGCCTGGGTGGCTCAGTTGGCATCCAACTTCAGCTCAGGTCATGATCTCTTGAGTTCAAGCCCCACGTCGGGCTCTGTGCTCACAGCTCAGAGCCTGGAGCCTGCTCTGGATTCTGTGTCTCCCTCTCTCTCTCTGCCACTCCCCCACTCGCTCATGCTCTCTCTCAATAATAAATATAAAAAAAAATTCTTTCTCCCTCTCTCTGCCCCTCCCCTGCTCATTCACGCATGCACCCACTCTGTCTCCCTCTAGAAAGAGAGAGAGAGAGAGAGAGAGAGAGAGAGAGAAAGAAAGAAAGAAAGAAAGAAAGAAAGAAAGAAAGAAAGAAAGAAAGAAAGAAAGAAAGAATTCAGGTTTTAAAAACTGTGACAGGAAATGCTCGTGTTTGTGTCTTTATTGGAAATACATTCCCTGCAGGTTAAAACTTGAGGCCCCAAGGTTTGAGTTTGTTTTTTTTTTTTTTCCAAACAGTTACTTACTTCACAGATGTGCACTCACATGGCATGAAGCCAAAGTATTCATTAACACGTGTAAAGATAAGCAGATAATTAAATCAAAATAGAGCTCTATACCTGATGGCTGGCATCACAGGTTTAGAGGCTTGGCAAAGACAGACATCTGATGATTCCAGCCCAGTTCTTGCGCACTTCCCACCCATATTCACCTGCCAAAATTGCTGCCACCAAATGGCCACTGTAAAGCTGTCTATCAAAACTCTGCCCTAACAGCTAGGCCCTATTTTCATAAAACCGATTATGAGAAAAATCTTAAAGCAGCAGTACCATAAGCTCTTTTGGTCATCACTATCACTAAAAATCTGACAGGACAGCTTTGGACCCAGAATAATCTGTACATACATACACACACTCACATGCAAATTTTGCATTCAATGATTGGGGTCTATGAAAACACATGGAAGTTTTCCAAAATGCATCAGGATTTTACCTACACTGCAATCACATTCATTCCATTCACCCAAAAAACCCACTTGCAGATACTGCAGCTCCTACAGCTGCCCCAGTACAGTCTCATGCCTTCGGAGAAAGGCAGGACGTGCTCTGCACACAGGTGACTAAGTCTGTACAGTTCAGCTCTAT
Source organism: Hyaena hyaena (assembly GCF_003009895.1). Taxonomy (NCBI): domain Eukaryota; kingdom Metazoa; phylum Chordata; class Mammalia; order Carnivora; family Hyaenidae; genus Hyaena; species Hyaena hyaena. The sequence continues at coordinate 3,923,929 of NW_024080710.1, read as the reverse complement.
CTGCGCCGCTGCACATACTTAACCACCTGTGCCTCAGTTTTATCACCTGAAAACCAGGAAAATCAAAGGGTCAACAGTGAAGAATAAATGGCTCCTTCACATCAGGTGGGGGTCAGTTCTAATGCTGAGATGTCTTTACTGTACAACCAACCTCAATGCCATCTCAGTCGGATCCAACACACTATTTCTTCCCAGCATATTCCACTCTCTGAAATTCTTGTTTACTTATCTGTTGTCTGCTCCCACTATTAAAAGGCAAATGTCACAGGAGCAGGGATTTTATCTTCTTCACCCCTTTGTCCTGTGCACCTAAGCCATGTCACATAAGTAAGGGTCTGATAAATATCTGCTGAGTGAATAATAATCACTGAGATCTACTGAGCACTTCTATACAAGGCACTAACTAGTCTATGTAGTTTAAGTATATTAATTCATGATCAAATAAATGATGAGTCCAACATACTTAGCACTGTTCTAGCATAAGATAGAACTCAGTAATTGGTAGCCATATACACCAATTCTAATTGTATGATGAAGTTACCAAATACTCAAAGGGTTAAGGTTAAGCCTTAAGTATGTAGAACTTCACCTTTCCAGAGCTGCTTCTTAAGGTCTAACTTCTCCTGACTCCTCTCCTTCCCATACTCTACTACCTCCAGAGAGAAGAGAGAGTAGGAATTGTCCCCTTGTTCCACTTAATCCTTACCTCATCATTTCTCAGATAATGTGATACAAACACAGCTTCTTAGCCAGCCTATACCACTCTCCACATGCCACAAGCTAATTTTCACCTCAAACTCACCAAGAGCCAAAGTTAAAGTTGAGATAGGAACATGTTTATTCTGTCGTGCTTCTTTCTGACCTGCACCCAAGTCCCTTGGAAAAATCTCACACTAATGATGGATATCGGTATCATTGCAGCCTCTCCTTTTAGTAAAGAAGAAAGTCCAAAGAGTTCATTCAAGCCACTGCCATGTGGCACTCTAGGAAGCTCCAAGGGTTTGCCAATTAGGTGAACTCCAGTAAAAAGCCTTCTGGTCCTGGTCTGAACAGCATCTTCTCTAACTTGGTAAACTAAGGCATCACACATTTAAGGTGCTTGGAGATGCAAGAGCAAAAATCAGCGGTTTTCTTAAGTACTGCATATTGAACATGAAGGACTCACAGCCATTTTTACACAGTGCTATCCCACTGTTATATTTACTAAAATTCACTTGATGACAGTGGCTTTTAACTCGGAGGGCTGGAGCTCATACCTCATCAAAGATAATAAGAGATATGGACCATCAAGGTCCTCCATCTCATTAGAACTACAGACAATGAGTATGTTTTATACGACAGCAAGAAAAGAAAGGCCAACAAGGAAAGTCCTAATCAGGGCCTTCAAAGCCAGATGCACTTGCCAAGAAAGCAAAGGGCAGATTCCACCTCCGCTGGCTGGCAGGCAGGCCCACACATTTTGCTTAAGCATGTGAAACAGCTAGCTTTTGCTCTCCCCGCCCCCGGGCCCAGTTATGATATTTGGGTAGCAACACCAGTGACTTTTCTAGGAGAGTGTTTTATAAAAATAGAGCTTCCAATTTTAGGTCTAAAATTGAAAAGAAAAATAGCCAGAATTAGAAGTTTGTTTTAACACAATACACTGAAAATTACAAGTTTAAGTGCTGGTAGCTGAGGACGGGGATCACACCACCACATGACTTCTCAGTGAGTCAGAAAAAATAGTACAGGCTGTTGAACAGTGGACACCCACCAGTAATAAGAGTTAAAGAGTCCACTTGTGTTAAATGATGGAAAACCAAACCAACACTCCCACATTTGTTTCAGCAGTGGCAGGACAGACACAAATGAATGGCAGCAGCAATTTACAAGACAGAAACATTCATATACCTTTTGTGAGGCTAGTCAAAGAAGAAATGTTTGAAGCTCTGAATACGACTCATTTTTCAAAAGTTGAATCAGTTTAACAACAACAAAAAAAGCCCTCTACACTATTAATAAATCACTAACTGAAACATTTCTGGGTTCCTAACAGCCATTCTTGATTAACATACCTTTGTGTCAAAGCATAAGCCAAGTCCAGGCATTTCACAGCAAGCTGCTACCCTTTCAGTTATGAGAATCACTCTGGTGGAACTAGATGGGAACAACGAGAATTAATCTTCAGGCCTAGATGGATACTGTCTTGATAATAAGACAATAAAGACCTCCCCAAAGGGCTTCTGGGTGCCATAAATTATATAACAAATCCACTTCTGACAGGCAGCCAGGATTAACTCCTATTCACCCAGGGCACTACTCCTCAGTATCACCAACTGGCTTATCAAAATGAAAACAGTCATTATCCACCACTACCCTGTGAAAGGCACAGCACGTTTCTCACTGCTCATCAGTTGGCTGACACCAACTACTCATTGCAAGGGAAATCAACCTAACAATCTTAAAAACAAATTTGATACTTGTTTCTTGCAGGCCAAAAGTTTTTTTTTTAATCAAGAAAGGAAAGTATTTTATTGGTTTCTCCCCCAGTAAGTTCTCCTCACTGAATTTTTAAAGAACTGCCTATGATGACATTTTATTTTAACAGACAATTTGTTATTTCTATTATGCATTATGCAAGGCTTGAATGCATTTTGTATCCTTTACTCCTATGGAACATAAACATTTAGGGCGCCCAAGCAGGTAGTCAAAAATAACAAGTGTACAGAAGAGAAAGGATGTTATTATTTCAGTGATTACATCATAGATTACAAGTTCTAAGAAGGCAGGGAGTGTGCATGGTAAAGTGAAAAGAGTTAAGTGGCACCTAACATTTTCTAAAGAGTAAGCACCTACTTTGTACCAAGCCCACTATACAAATCTATCTACATGTATGGTACTAGCCAGTTTTACACAATCACATCCACAAATACTGACATGAGTTTTACAATGTACTATCTATCATTTTCAAAACACTTTTACACATATGAACTAATCCAACAATCATACCCTATGAGGTAGGTATTATCATTACCGTTTTATAAATGAGAAAACTAAGGCAAAAAAAAATACCAGTAACTTACATAAGGGCACACAGCTAGCAAGTGGCAAAGCTAAAATGCAAACCCATGTTTTTACTGTTTTATGCAATTAAAGATAATTGCAAACCCACAGCTTTAAAAATATGGATGTAAACTAACTCCTTCAAAAACCGTATTAAAATAGAGTAGTTTTTGGGGGCGCCTAGTTGGCTGGATAGGTAAAACGTACGACTCTTGATCTCAGTGTTGTAAGTCTGAGCCCCAAGTTGGGTATAAAGATTAGTTAAAAGTAACAATCCTTAGGGGTGCCTGGGTGGCTCAGTCATTTAAGTGTCCGACTTGATTTTGGCTCAGGTCATGATCTCACAGTCATGAAACTGAGCCCTGCATCAGGCTCTGCACTGCATGGAGCCTGCTTGGGATTTTCTCCTTCTCTCCTCTTCCTCCCACATGTGTACTCTCTCTCACCTCTCTTTCAAATAAAGTAAAAAAATAATAAAATAAAATAAAATCTTAAAAATTAAAAAAAAATAAAATGATAGTTTTTTTGCGTTGTATGTATAAGCTTTCAGTTACTGTGAAATGAGAGATGGAACTAGATCAGTGTCTTCCACACTTTAACTGTAGCCTTCAGTGAAAAGGAACACTACTTCCTGACCAAATAAACATATGTAAATACACATATAACTCAAAAGTTTCATGAAGCAATATTTACCTTACCCTCACTTCTAGGACATACTCTAATTCATTTCATTTCTTTAATTTGGTTTTTAATTATTGGTTATAATTCACTAACTAGATAAGACCCACAGTGAGAAAATCTCAAGATCAAACTTAAAGGTTCTCTCCAATAGTCTTATTGTGCCAGACAGAATACTAGGCCTTTTAGAGTCATGTCAGCAGTTAATCCCCACATCTACCCTATGAGGTTGGTACTGTTGATACACTGAAATAATCTCAGAAAAAAAACACTTTACTCAAATCCCTACACTGAGGCACTGAGAAGCTCACCAAACAGTCCATCTGCTCCCCGTTTCCCAGGCTCTTTTCAGTGAGGTGGGGAAATGTGTCTGTTTCTGGCCAATGAGCTGTAGGCAGGTGTGATTATCATCGTTTCTAAGCCTAAACACTGAGCTGGCAGGTGACATCCCAGCCATCTTCTCCCCTGCCATGGTGATCAAGACAGTACACAACAGTGGAATCTGTTCCACTTGCTTGGGCCTCTGAGTGACTGTATGGAACAGGGCACCCTTCAGCCTACTGACCCATGCAGGACATCCAAGCAATAAAGTTTCACCAGATTAAGCCAGACTTTTTAAATTTTTACTCTTGAGTATCTACTCATCCTTTGTATTTCTACAGTTCAGGCCCCTGACATTTTTACTGGAGAACTCTCACAAATAGTTTCCCTACTTCTGGGACTGCTCCCCCAACCTCTTTCACACTGTCACTAGAATGATCTTTCTTTCTCTCCTCTGTCTGTCTCTGTCTGTCTGTCTGGCTGACTGTCTCTCTCTCTCTCTCTCTCTCTCTCTCTCTCTCTCTCACACACACACACACACACACACACACACACACGAATATGTTGGGTCTTTACTCAAAATTACTTAATAGTTCCCCCTTCACCTACAAAAGATAATCCCAAACTCAGTAAGGCATACAAAGAAAGCCCTTCTAAATTTGGCCTCAACTACTGTCATTCTCCCCATCTCATTTATTCCTCATCTCTCAGGCATAAACACTTGTCATTCCCCAAAATGTCACGGCTTCTTATGCTTCTAGTTTTACACATTCTGTTACCTCTACTGAATGCCACCTCACTCTCTAGTCTGTGTCTGTCAAGCTCACCTGAGATTTTTACCTCCCACAGGACTCCTTTCCTGACTCCTTCAAGCTGACCTAGAGCCTTTCTGCCCCTCCACATCTTCATTTATAGCACTGATATTTTTTGGCAATGGTTTTACATTTTCTAATTGTTCTTAACTGTCGTTTCCTACCACATCATAAGGTCCTTAAGGACAATATCCACAAAAGGCACTCAAATGTATTGGCATGAATAGCTGGCAATAAACACACGTACCATATAACCAATCCCAGGGTCAGTCCTTAAGAAAAATTCAGACTACACACACTTCATTTTGAATATAATGGTGAAAGCATCTAATCTGGAGGCCAACATTTTCTAGGTTACAAGACTAGTTTTGAGTTTCAGAAGTTCCCTATGAATGATCCACATTCCGTCTGGGAAAGCTGGTCCCTTGCACATATATGTCTAATTTGAAAAATACATAGGATGGTTCTTAGAATATCTTGTATCTGTTTGGAAACCAGAGTGCTATTAACAGTGTATTTTTAAAAGTTTTGTTCTGTTAAACTGCTACTGTAATCAAAAGCTCTTTTGCTTAAGTGGGCTGAGTCAGAAGCACTAAATGCGGGAGCCCTGCAGAACTTGGGTGTTGAGTGAGTCAACTTAAGCATTGTATGCAAATGGTAAAGCTACAAATCAGACAGAGAGGGAATTTAGGCCAAACTACACAGAGAGAAGGAAAAACTGTATCCTTCCAAATGGGGAAAAGGCAACTGGAAAGATTTTTACCTGTTGCATAATGTTTTATTACCTCTTTCTGCTAGGCCAAGCAATGGTTTTTTAGCTGCAAACCATGAAAAGGAAATGCCCTGACAAACTAGCAATTCTGGCTCTTTGACCAGAGAGGATTAAAGCTAAGAGTTACATGCTGGTCAGAGTGGCTAAAACGAACAAATCAGGAGACTCTAGATGCTGACAAGGATGTGGAGAAACGGGCACCCTCCTACACTGCTGGTGGGAATGTAAACTGGTTCAGCCCGTCTGGAAAACAGTATGGAAGTTCCTTAAAAAATTAACAATAGAACTCCCCTATGGCCCAGCACTAGCACTGCTAGGAACTTACCCAAGGGATACAGGAGTGCTGATGCATAGGGGCACATGGACCCCAATGTTCATAGCAGCACTCTCAACAATAGCCAAAACATGGAAAGAGCCTAAGTGTCCATCAACGGGTGAATGGATCAAGATGTGGTTTACCTATACAATGGAATGCTACATGGCAATGAGAAAGAATAAAATCTGGCCACATGTAGCAACATGGATGGAACTTGAGGGTGTTATGCTAAGCAAAATAAATCATGCAGAGAACAGATACCATATGTTTGCACATATAGGTGGATTAGAAGGAACTTAACACTGGGGCGCCTGGGTGGCTTAGTTGGTTAAGCGTCCGACTTTCACTTAGATCATGATCTCGCGGTTCGTGGGTTCGAGCCCCGCATGGGGCTCTGTGCTGACTGCCAGCTCAGAGCCTGGAGCCTGTTTCAGTCTGTGACTCCCTCTCTCTCTGACCCTCCCCTGCTCACGCTGTCTCTCTCTCTCTCTCTCTCCTAGAAATAAAAAATATTTAAAAAAAAAAAAAAAAAAGAAGGAACTTAACAGAGGACCATGAGGGAGAAGGGGAAAAATAGTTGGGGAGGGGGAGGAAGGCAAACCATGAGACTCTTGAATGCTGAGAACAAACTGAGGGCTGATGGGGGTGGGGGAAGGGGGGCAGGGGGGGTGATAGGCATGGGGGAGGGCACTTGTTGGGATGAGCACTGGGTGTTATATGGAACCAACATGACAATAAACTATTTAAGAAAAAAAATAAAGTTAAGAGTTAAAGTCCTCAATTTATTTTTTGCTTGAAGTTACCATGAAAGTTCAAATTTCCTACAAGAATTAAAATGTTAGTCTTCCATGAGAACACCAGAATAAGTGGTCTTACTCAAGTAAGTGCTGGAAACATTGAAGAGTGACTTGAAAAGGTTTTGAACTTACCACTGTTTGTACATTTTTCATTCTGACTCTAAATTACATTTTATCTCTTTAAATGTGTGATTTTGAATGCTTACACTTCTGTGGAGATTATATTACCAAGGAGATAATTGTTTGTATGACTGGCAAAGAACAATCTTTCATGTGGCTCTCATCTTTAAAGGCCCAACGACTTAGCTGCCCACAAGAAATCTTAACCAAGACTCATTGATCCAATGGCAATTTTCCAAGAAAAGAAGGAAATAAACAACCTCACTCTAGCTTTGCAAATCCTAGTCTATAGACCAAGGGCAAATGTCACAACCCCTCTCCATCCCCTTCCAGAATTTCCCCAGACTCATCAGCAATTATCTATAAATAATGACTAAACTCTGCGCCAAGGGAAATGGACTCTGAAAGACATCTACCCTGAGTAAGGCAGTCTTTTGAATCTGCACAAAGGACGAATGTCATGAAACATTTTAGTGGGGGAAAAAAAGATTTTTTAATCCTGCAAAATATAGGCCTGAGTAAAGACTTTTTCCCTTTCCCAATGTGCCAAATACCACAAGTCACCACTTCTCTCAGGAGACAAAACAGTATGAATGACAAAACCAAAATTTACAAAGTATTGAGGGCTTGTGGCTTGGAACATTAGATTTACCTCAGTTGGGAAACGTCTGAAGAGTTTCTCATTATGAAATCAAGTAGAAATTCTGTATTAAGTAAATGAAGGAGGAAAATAATCTTGGGCTACATCAATGTCACCACTGTGCTCAATTTTGACCTCATCTTGACTAGATAACACATGGCACAGAAAAACAATAGACACAGAACCATCTTTATAGCAATTCTTTTAAATTATAATTTGAAACACTAAACTATTTATTACATGAAACTATACAAGATGCACGGGCCTTTATGCTGAAGTAACTATAGAACAAACATAGGTCAACAAGCAAAGTAGATAATGAAAAATGACAGTGTGAAGATACACAAGAAAATGTCAAGGGAACACAGGTAATTAAGATTAAAAAAAAACCAAACAAACTCAAGAAACCACAGAGTACATCTGAAAGCAACTTTCTTGGCTCCTATTATGCAATCGAGATTTCAGTTTTATTCTGGGGTTTTACTTAAAAAGAAAGCACCTCCCACAATACTTTTGTTTCTTTCTTTTTTTTTTTTTTTTTTTTTTTTTTTTTTTACCACTGTTCATTTTACTTCTCAAGACCCCCATTATGTTGAGTGATGAACAACAAGACAAAAGTGAAATGAAATTGTAAATAAAGTTTGCCTCTGCGTTTAACTTCATTTTAGGGCACATGTCACACTGTACCTTTAAAGAAGTTACCAGTAAGAAGTAATGTACCAGACATTAAGACAGGACCCAGCCTCAGCCCTCCAGAACCTAGAATACATGCACTAGTGTGCATTCAAGAGAGAAGACTGGCAATCAATCAATAAAAAAGCAAGAGAGAGACAGCACAGGATTGACTTTTTCTCCCTCCCCAACAGAATAGGCCAGAACTCTAAGCTGCTTCTATGGAGAGTCCCAACCCGAAAAAGTGAAAGGAACAAAAGATCAATCCAGGTTGTGGGAAAACTGCTTAGTGAAAGAGGAAGCATTACTACTCATTTTTCATTCTTTAAAAAAAAAGCAACCACTATTAACATCTACAATATCTTAAATTCTACACAACCTACTTATGGGTAACTTCACCATGAATGCAGAAATAGAAACTTGTCAACTTGCTTGAGTGGGGCAAGTCTTTAAATCCACTCAAATTTGGACTTGCTCTGCTGTGTTCCCCAGAGGACTTCATGAAGGTGTGGCACTGGAGCAGAATTAATGAACCTCAGAAATGACAAATTTCAGCCTTTCCTAGAAAGCCTTAATGATCTTAAATATCCATTTACCATCAATTACTGTTCACCCAATATTTTTCTTAAGAGCTTAAAAAAAATCCTATCCACTTTAAAAACATCTTAAGCAACACTATCCATGAAGTCATAGGTCTGACATGCTAGTTTTGTTTTCATTAATACACAGTGAAATACGGAACTAGTAAAAAGGACTCATCCATGTACCACCAAAAATCATATTATGTACCATCAACAGTACAAAAAAACACTCTTCCATGCTCATTTCAGCAGCATATACACTAAAAATGTAACCAAAGCCACACTTTGAGAAATAGTGATTTCATCTCAAATCTTTCATGTCACAGTTAAGGAAACAGACTCAAAGAGGGCCTGTAACTTGCCCAAAGACACAGAGTAACTTAGGATCTAGACTTAGTCCAGTGGTGGTCCCACCAGAATAGAATTTCCAGATGGGTGAGCTAAAGGGAGAATTAGAGACCTGGCCTTAGGGGAGTTCGTTCACCAACTGAACCTCAAGCAACTGGTAAAGCCCTTTACCAGTGTATCTGGGCTTTTCACTGTCTCTGAGAAGCGCTCACACAACATGGTGCTTGGCAGCTGAGCCTCAAAGGTTTTTCTGGATTGAGTGAAATAGATTTGCTATTTCCTTCCCAAAGTCTCATGTGGTTATGCCCCACTCACTGCACCCCAAGGTACATTGCAAAAGATAAAAATGTCTCCCGGGGGGCGCCTGGGTGGCTTAGTCGATTAAGTGTCCGACTTTCGCTTAGGTCATGATCTCGCGGTTCGTGGGTTCGAGCCCCACGTCGGGCTCTGTGCTGACTGCCAGCTCGGAGCCTGGAGCCTGTTTCAGTCTGTGACTCCCTCTCTCTCTGACCCTCCCCTGCTCACGCTGTCTCTCTCTCTCCTAGAAATAAATAAAAACATTAAAAAAAAAAAAAAAAGTCTCCCGGATCAGTTTCCCTTTTTTTTTTGGTTTAACAGTACCTTTGCTACTGAGCCCCGCTGCCCATTGCTAGACTCCTGCATGCTCTATAGTTTCAGGAAGATTTTCCATCTCTCACTTTTAGGCCAGCTCTGGAAACAGGCTGGAAGTTTCCATCACAGAGTCACTCCTATACTTCCTAGACACCCAGAGCAAGTTTTATTTTCAAGTGATAGATAACCTGTGTCTACTCTGTGCCCAGCAATGTTTTATACACTGTCCCATATGTCTCCCCATAAAAGGAAGTAAAAATGATATAGTTCCTGGCCCCTTGGGACTTGCCAACCCAGGTGAGCTTAGCTCTGTATGCACATAGCTAATAATAGCTGATTTTCTTAGATGTTTATATATATGCCAGGCACCATGCCATATCCTTCAAATGGACTGTCTTACTGAATCCTTACATATATTTGCTGTGATTATCCTCCTTTATACATGAAAAAAATAAAAATGAGACTTAGAGGTGTTAAGTGGCTCATCCAAGATCAAAATTTAAGTAGGTGGTAAAGTTCAGACTAAAACCCAGACTAGGCTAATGCTCTCAAACAGTGCACTATGTACACCTGAATCTTTTTAAGGTACACCGAAAGAAAATGTGAATTTTGCATAGTTTATTTCTTTTTTTTTAATGTTTTATTTATTTCTGAGAGAGAGAGAGAGAGAGAGAGACAGGGTGAGCAGGGGAGGGTCAGAGAGAAAGGGACATACAGAACCTGAAACAGGCTCCAGGCTCTGAGCTAGCTGTCAGCACAGAGCCTGATACAAGGCTCGAACCCACAAACCGTGAGATCATGACCTGAGCCAAAGTCAGACACTTTAACAACTGAGCCACTGAGGCGCCCGTTGTGTAGTTTATTTCTCATTAAGGGAGCTCATTTCTTGCACTAGGGAAGTCTAGAGCTAGAGTACCTGTCAAGTCCAAGAAACTATAACACATTATGGGAATGCCATTTCATATGGATTAAGGGAGAAGTTTGTTCTTTTGTAATCTGAAGCTCTTCAATTTGCACTTTCTTTACCAAAAACTCCATCAAATTAACAGTATTAAACGCATATTGTTACTTATCACCTAAATTAACTTTGGGTAGCCTTCTGTAGGGTAGCATCTACTTATGGGATGCAAAGCTGAATTATTAGTATAGAATAGAAAATATATTTGGCCTTTGTCCCCAGTTTATACCAGAGCTCCTAAAACTCTTGGTATGTCCTTACAGATAGAAGTGTCCTTTGTTATTCATAAGAATCCCCAGTTGGATCACACTGGAACTTATACTAATGAGGTGACTCAGGGTGGACCCTTAGATAGCTTCAAGAGAGAGGCTGGCCACACCAGAAAGAGCGTGCACGAGATTAAAAAGTTGGAACTTTCAGCCTCATCTCCAGACCACAGGGAAGGGGTGCAAACAGTGGCTTGAGTTTAATCACCAGGTGGATGATTCAATTAGTCATGCCTACATCAAGGAACCTCCATAGAAACTAAAACCAGGAGCAGCAGGGTTGGTGAACACACTGACGTGCTGGGAGGCAGGCATACCCAAGGGGGACATGGAAGCTGTGCCAATTCATATCTTGTCCTATGCCCCTCTTTCAACTGGCTGTTCCTGAGTTGTATCCTTTATAATGAAACTATAATCCTAAATACACTTTCCTCAGTTCTTTGAGTCATATGTTCTGAAAATTATTGAACCTGGGGGAGGGAAGTTGTGAGGAACCCCCAATTTTTAGCCTGCCAGGCAGAAATGCAGGTACCTTGGGGCTACGTGATACTTGTGGCTGGTATCTGAAGTAGGGCAATCTTATGGGACTGAGCCATTAACTTCTGGGGTACGCACTAAATCTGGGCAGGTTGTGTCAGAATTGAATTGTTGGACACTCAGGTGGTATCAGGGAATTGTTGGAACATAATTAATAACCTCAGAAAAAGAAGTTCACATTAAAACCAATCTAACTGGCACTCAGAAGCCACTTCCCTGCTTGATCTAATCATTAAATCTACAGCTGTCACCAATTCAGAGCATTGCTTGCCATTTTCAGTGCAAGTAGAAAATCTGGCTCTATGGACAGATCCACAAAGTACCTGGTAGAATAAAATTTCTGTTAAAACAAAAAAGCTTATGGATTAATTTGACCTTTTAAAGAAAACATGGAATATTGTAGAAATTGAAGCCAAAAATGATTATCCTTTAATAATTTTAGTTGTGATTTATTCCACATTTATTATAGTTTCTGTGAGAGATCACAAATTACCTCAATAGTTTACATTAACTGTTCCCTCTGGATAGTAGACAATGTTAAATGCCAATTACCACCACCTACTATTTGCTCCATTTGTACTTTTACCCAAACTCTAATGTGACCAGGTACATTACATTCCCTCTTGTTTACCAGCTTCTGATTTGTCAAGTAAAATCAAAAGAGACAGAGATCTCAAAAAACTTAGGCCAGCACTCAGTAAGCAATCTTTAAGACAATCTGGTCAAACCACATATTGTATCCCTGCATTCACCCCTCTCGGTCAGAAATATACTTTCCAGTAATGGGAGAGAACACTTGTGGTCAGAGGCCTGGTCAGGGCCCCTGGATTACCCAACTCTACAGGTTCCCTGTCCTTCTCCTTGTGCACAGTGTTCCCTGAAATTAGGCAATCTTGTGGGCCTGCTCCTTCCCTACCGACTCTTCCCCCACCAAGTGCCATTATTAGCATTTTCTACCCTTTCCCAGCTGGACCACCAATGGGCATTTCTCTTTACCCTATACACCCAGTCCACAATACCACCACCACCACCACCACCACCTCGCCTTCAAAAGGCCTGCTCTCCTATACACCCTCTTCTGCCACCATTGAACCACCTATCTAAATGCCTTCAGGGGGCACCTGGGTGGCTCAGTCGATTGAGCTTCCACTTTCGACTCTTGATTTCAGCTCTGGTCATATTCTTGGGTTTGTGGGATTGAGCCCCATGCTGGGGGAGGCTGCTTGGGATTCTCTTTCTCTTCTCTCTGCCCCCCGCCTTAAATAAATAAACAGTAAAATAAAATAAAATAAAATAAAATAAAATAAAAGCTTTCAAAAGTCTTCAGATTTTTCTTTCATAAAATGTTAGGAATCCCGTAAACTTTTCCTTACCATAGGTATCAGCCATAACTGACTGTTTTGAGTAAATGACTGAACAAGTGACGAGTTATTTCAAAGAAATTTACTAGAGAAAAAAAATCCATGGAAACATTCTTAAAAATGGGCACAGGGCATTCACTCTATCACTTTTCACTCTTGCATTTTACTCAGAAGAAAATGTCACTGGAACTGAGAAAAATGTCTCCTCTGAGGAACTGGGACTTCCAGTGTGTCCATGATCCTGCCACCTAGAACCCATGCTACTAGAGTGCCAGCCTTCACTGCAGTGGATTCCTAACCTTCCCTTTCAGTTTAAAGAGCAGCCACTAGGTAATCATCAAGTAGATATAAAGCAAAAGTTTAACTGAAAAATTTGCTTCACAAAGGTGGGGGGGGGGAGGGTAGGAATGTGGCCATTGTAGTTCTTTCCCAGAATTCTTTTTAAAACTGTTCTGTCAATAGATATACCCAGGTTTTCTTGTTCAGATGCCAGGGCAGGTCACTGGAAAGACAAGTACTGTACTTGGTTCAGTATTTTGCATAGGTATTCTCTACAGCCCACTAGCTTAAGACATTACAGACATAAAGCCTCACATCCTATTTGAGAGAACTTTCTCACTTTCAGGAATAGTCTGAGGAAAAAAGGCCAGCTACTTACTAGTGCCATTACTCACTTATAACCTCATTTTGTATATGCTTCACAGGTGGTTATAAGGAGTCTTCTCTGAAAGAACAGAAGTTTGTGACAAAATGTTTGAGTAAAGAACCAAGAATATATAAAAGAGCAAGCAGCAAGGATTCCAATTCAACTCAAACTAAATGCCTACAAGGACACAGGTAAGGCAGTGTAAATGAGAAAACAAAATCAGTACAGAGAAGGCCCGATTCTAGTTCTGTAGTTGCCAGTACTTCACTCTGTAACTTTAAGCAAGGTTACTTTAACATTTCTAGATTTCCATTTCCCTACTAAATCACTGCTTTTCAACCTGTTTTTGGCCTCAGAACATTTTGTTCCATTGACATCTTCTATGGAAGCCCAATATAACAGAGTATTAAAGTAAACTTTCAGAGTGAAGCACAGTGGAGTGAAATGGGAGACAGCAAAACCCCTCATCCCAACCACATATATACTCTAGCAATGACCCACCAGAGGGTTCCACAGAGACCAGTTTGAAACAAACACCACACCAGATAGTCTAAGGTTCTTTAAGGCTCTTTTTCCTAAACTGGAGAAAAAGGAATGAACTGCATTAAATACATTAAATGCTGTCACTTGAGTCCTGCTCAGAGTCAAAATTATAGATCACACACCAACCCACTTTAAGCCGACACTGGAGAGACCAAACCCTTCATCAACCAACAAGAACTAAAAGGTATAACCAAACTCTGCCATCCTGATAGCAATCTACTAATAAAATAGGGGGGTTGGGGTAGGGGTGAGGACAAGTCTTTCTAGCACACTGTCTCCTAGAATGACAAGCAGAGACTGGGGCAGTGGCTACAAAAGATACTAAACAACTCTCCAAAAACAGTAAGTCCTATACCATGCAGGGGGTGCTATCCTAAATCCTCTTTCAGTCATATCTGGTCTGGATTTACAGGCCTCAGTTACAGAATTATTTCCAGTCCCCAAGTACTCAAGTTGAATCCTCCAGCAAAGCATGGCACAACAGGGACAAAGAGAATGTTTCCTGTGCAATCTAAGCTTCCACACTGCAACTCAGCCTAAAACGCAACAACACAACACAGTTCAAAGGACAGTCTTGAGCAAAGCCATTCCCTAAGGAAGTCAGGAGGATTCATTAATATGATGCCTACCTTTCCATTCACTCAGGCTGCTATCAGGGCACTGGCCATAGATGGCTTATTTTGCCATAGCAAGAGCTAATCATCACCTCAAGACTGACTTACTGAGCTTCCCTATTCTGATGTACAGTATTTAAATAAAGTTTCATTCACACACATCTAAATGAAGATCATCTGGGACTTTCTTTCCCCCTCCCATTTTTTCCTTTCAGCGTATCATGACTTCAAAGAATTAGAGTTTGAGCTTCCAACCCTCTTTCTCATTATTTTACTAAATTAATACGTTGAGTTCCACCATATAATCACTCATTAATTAAATGGTCAGGTGCTGTAGTAATTTCTTTGTTCTCCCAAAAGAAATAAGACCCTCCATCACCTAGAAAAATAGACACAAGAACAAGTGAAACTAGATTTAAAGTGAAAGACATGAACTCAAACTCCCTGGGTCTATAGTGCAAAGAGCTTCAGAACACTTTGCAACATTTAGGGAGAATTGATCCTGGTTCACTGGTATCAACATCTGTAAATAGACACAAAGAAGTAATTGTAAGTTATCAAGAGCTGGGGAAATAGGAGTTACCACGTAATTACCATTGTTTCAATCTGAGTTACCACATCTTCACCTCAAAACAACCGGCAGCAGTGTACAATTAACTCTCCTTACTGCAGCACGGATACCAAAACAGTAGAAAAATCAGATTTTTAAGTCGTCTAATGCAATACAACTCCAAGAGTAAGTAGCATCAACTGGCCTCCAAAAGCCCCCAAAATTCAAGAAAGAAATCAACTGGTACCCTAGATTAAAGGCCAGCTCAACTCCAAGACTCCACATTTGTTTAGATTGTCGGACTCTTTCCCCAAACACAATTAGTGGCCAACATAGGAGTCAATGGCTTCTCCCTGTGTTCAAGGCCCCTCCTACCCATCCACCCCCTTTCAGAAGTTAGAAAAGAGCCACCAGTCTACAAACTGACTGATAAAATTTCAACCTACAGGATATTTTCATACTTGAGTTATAATAAACCATTGAAATGAAGATGAACAGTAAACAGGTTAATAATCCATTGGCCAGAGCATTTGAAGCCCAGCATTAGCATACAAAGTCCAAAACTCTTTAAACTAGACCAATGAACAACACACACACACACACACACACACACATCATCATCATCATCATCAGTTCTCCATTCCTTTGACTTAGTCTGTAGTACAGAAGAGTGGAGTCTATTGTTTGCCTGGTCCTAGCTGTTCACTTCAGTCACTTGCTTGCTAACTAAAAGACTTTCCATTTGTATTCAAGTCGGAATTCAGTAATTCAGTACCAGGCTCTATTCCACCCCCTTCAGTACCCTCAGGACTGCCCAGCAAGCTCTATTCAAGTCAGTTCTGACAATCCATCTACCAATACTACTAATACTAAAGTACCAGAACTTAAAACAGGTGACAAGTCCTCAATTTCGGATTTGTTTTTCCCCCAAACACTAAAAGGTTTTATTTAGCATTTCTAATACCGACTTTACTACAAACATCCCAAGCAACATTTAAGTCTCTCAACCGCATGACTCAAAAGGCCAATTCACTCAAAGAACACACTAGTCACTGTTGTGGGGTTCAAAAGAAGAAAACAGCGTATTCTTTCTGTTTCAGCTCACTGTGACATGGCAGAAGAGGGCCAAATCAAGGAGGAGTCCTGTTTGGGCTTCTTAAGTGGACAATCTGGTCAAGGTGAGGCTGAAAAGCAGCTGACTATTGGAGATGAATGGCCCCAACAGAAGGCAAAAGTAGGTTACATGCCCTGGTTATGTGCCAGCCCAAAGATGCCGACATAGTGGGATGGAGCCCATAATGGTCATTTATCTACTGTAATCCACCAAGTGAACTTTTAGCACTAACCTACACCTCAGCTCAGTGTTATTAGTCATCAGGCAGACCAGACAAGAGTGGAAATATTGCAACATAAAACCTGCCTTCCTACAAAGAACAACCTCAAACTTAGATCCTGATGGGCATCTTTGTAGACCAAGAGGGGTATATTATTATCACTTACCCAGCTTTCAACCCTACATTCATACACAGCTGGAAGCAAAGGAGGATTCATTTATTAGAATATATTCAGGGTACCCACTATGCAATTTTAAATAGCAACATATAAGACAAAATCCTCTAAGAGGAAAAAGTGTGCTCTCAATTGAACATTCTGTTGAATTCTGAACACAGGTTGACATTTATCTGCCAGAAAAAACCCAGGTGACCACAGATGCCTCCTTTCCCACTCTCAGCAGGGCAATTTTTTTTATTGCAATAGTCCAACAGTACTTGCAAAACAGTAAGTGATAATACTCTAGGAAAGGAAACAGAATTGATCAAAAAGGAGCATCACTTTCTATTTCCTTCTTCTTGCTCTTATTTTGCCTACCTGTTCTCAGCCTAGTCTCTACCTCTCTGACCTAGACTTTTTTCATTTCCTCTTTGCTCAAGGCTCTGTCTGTTACTGCCTCCTCTTTCCCATCCTCCCTCACCTCCCTACCCCCTTTGACCCCACCCATTTCTTCCCAGACCCTGGAACTCGCCCAAGTCACTCCAGTCAGTTTCTGTACTAGCTAGTCCTAGAACCTGGAAGTCTTCTCCCTTATATTTGCATGGCTAGCTTCTTTTTATTTAAAGCTCAGCCTAAGTGTTACCTCCTCAAGAAAGGTCTTTGACTGCATCCCAATCACTTTCTATCACATCACTCTACTTCGTTCAGCATTTATCAAAATCTGATTTATTTGCTTATTTATTCTCTGTTCCCACATACTCCAACCTAAGCTCCACAAGAGCCCACACCTTATGCTTGTGTTTACCTTTGTCCACCCAGAACCCAAAATACTAGCTAGCACTTACTCGCTAGACAATAATGCTTGCTGAATGAATGAATTTTGGACTTTTTATACAATGGTTCCAAATCAATAAAGGTAAGAACAGCAATCATTCTTTTCTTTTGTTACAGTTCTGTGAGACACCTAAACATGCTGTTGTACAATCAAAGCATTAAATATTCTGTTTTATCAGGCTTGAAAGCCCTAATGAGTCGGATGGAGCCCGTTATGATAATTCTTCTAGCAATACGCATATAAACTCAGTTATAGAGAGCTAGGATTTATGGACACTTTCTAATCAAAGGATCCCTAATATTTAGGCACTAATTATTAAAGTTCTTCAGAAAACACAGTTCCACATTCAACAGAGGATTTCCAAAGAAAATATCAACACCAAAATAGGAATTCTTACATTACACTCTAAAACTTCTAAGACAAGCTAAAAGAGCACCACTTTTTCTTAAACCAACAGAATATCAATAAAGAGATTTTCTTTCCAATCATCTCTGCTTTCTTCAAATAATTTTTGCACATTCGTTATTGGTTTGTATTCTTCTTTAAAACAACACAGATCATATTTTGTCATTTAAGACCACTTATATGCAAAGAAACAGCTAAATAAGATGGAAATCAGCACAAGTCAAATGTGCCACTGAAGACTTGTGTGCCTGACACACAAACGGAGAAAAAGATAAAAGAGCTATTGTCCAATTGCAGAAACAAAAAAGTAATACGGGGTTTTCTGTTCTCTGAAGTGCACCATGAAGTGTGGGTGGAGAGAAACACAGAAATCCAGAATTAGCTTAACATCAAATCATTTTGGAAAGAGTTGACAACATAAATTCCTCACACATAAAGTATTTAGAACGAGAGACTTTGATTCCTGGGCTATGATGCCATTTAGGAATCCTTGCAAGGACTTAGGAATTCCAGTATTCATAGGAGAAAATGCTCATCTTAATTTGGAGCTACCAGGCATTGAGAGGTACTCCCAATGTGACACAGCCTGTAACTGAAGTATTACAAAGCTTGCAGCAAGACCTGGGATAGAGGCTGACCACCAAATTCAAAAGAGGTAATCAGGGTACAAGTGCCATAAAGAGAAAAAAAAAAAAGAAAAGAAAAAAGAAAAACCACCATGATTACCATCTAGTCACAGAGAGCTGAAGTGGGAACGAGGGGTGTATATGGGGGAATAAAAGGGGTGAAAGGGAATGGAAAAAAACAATACATTTGTCACCCCGTCCCACTTCCTACACAGGATACAGGCAGAGCTTCCAGCCCCATTACCTCAGGCACAGATGGTTATCGTTTGTAGCGAAGGTGCACAGAGAGGCCTTCAGGTCTGAGCCCCTTAATTCCAGAACTGTTAATGATTAAAGAGAAGGATGGGGGTGGGGAGGGAAATGAGGGAGGAGGGAGCTGGAGATTCACCCACCACCTCCCTCTTGGACTCCTACCTTAACGGCGCTTACCCGGGGCAGAGAACCAGAGTCTGCACCCTCTCCAGGGCAGCTCCAACCCCCAGATCCCCAGGCCTGGGTTGAGGGGTGCTGGCGGGGGGGGGAGGCAGGGACAGTAGGTAAGTTTTCTTGAGCCCTGCGGCTGACACGCCACAGGCTCCTCTCACAGCCTCTTCTTCCAAAGGGGCCAGTCCAGACAAGGCGCTGATTTCCACTCCTCCCCTTCCACCCCCTTTTCTCGAAGGTACCCAACCCCCGCCCCTTCATCTCTCAATGCTCCCCCCTTTTCCTCAAACCACCCCCCCCCCCAAACTCACAGCTGCTCCAGAGGTTCCTCCAGTCAGACCCTTTCTGGAAACGACGGCGGCTCGGCGGGTCCAAACCACCTACCATCCCCGCTCGCGTTTCCAGGCTCTCTAGCCGCGCCGCCGCCGCCTCTTCTTCCACCACTGCCGCCACCTCCTCTTCATCTGCGGCCCACCGGCGGCGGCCGCCCCCAAACCCCGCCCCCTCCATCGCCTCCTGCATCATCACTTCCGGTAACCCCGCAGGCCGCCGGCTCCAGGAGAGTGTATTGAAGAGAGGCGGGGAGGAACGGGTGGAAGATTGCGTCACAACGTACGCAAAGACGCACGAAGCTGTAGCCAAGTAAGGGCAAAGACCTAGCGACGAGGAGGGAGGGGCTAGGAGGAACTTGGACTGGACCATTTTTTTGACTAGATTTGGGGGGAGGATAGCGGAAGAGGTAAAGGGAAACTAGGGAGAGGATGGAGTAGGCTATATTGTTGCTTACACAGCCGAATATGGGCTAGAGGATGAAATTTAAGGGAGACTCGTGACTACCCCCGACCTGGAACTAATGCTCCCATAGAGGTCCTCCGGGTGGTTTGGTCCGGCCTGGCCTACCGGACCTCCTGACCTCCGTCGGCCGCGGCTCTGCCAGACTCCCGGCGCCGCCTCCTCCTAGCCCGCGGTAGGCTGCGGCGCTTCTGTGGGTGGGGGAAGGCAGGACTGACGCAGAGTGAGTGTAGGGGATGGAGACGCTGACTCCTGGCGCGGGAGACTGGGGGAAGGGGTTGGCTCCCCAGGGGCAGGGATGGGGTAGGGGCGGGGGTGCGACGTTGCTAGGAGACGTGCTTGTGTGACCCCAGCCTCGCGAGGGCGGCTCGGTGTCGTCGCCACTGGCCTCGGGAACCTGCCTAGGGAGGTGGCCCGAGGGCAAGGAAGGGAATGTATGGGTTGGGGACGCTGAGATGCTTATTTGGGGCCCATCTCAGACGTTTCTGAATCGTTTGGATTCCCGAATATAAATGGGAGATTAGCAGGCGCTATTCTTGGGGCAAGAGGCGTCAAGCTGGGGAAGGTTGATCCAAACGAGGCCCCGTACAGGCTATGGAGACTGTCTAGAATAGTGAGAACCAGCTTCTTATTACCTCGGTCTACAAACAGAGCCAGACGGAGGCCTTGCTCTGTGACTTCGAGTCCGGAAAAAAGTTAAAATGTAAAGTTAAAGTTAAAATGTAAATCAATAAAGAAGGAAGATATCTGCAAGTAAGACGATAATACCGGATGAAGTGGTAGAAGATAGGAGGAGGGCCACTCTAATCGGGTAGAGCTCTTCATAGAAGGCCGGGTTTCACAGAGTTGCGAGAAAAAAGAGAAGCCAGGGAACGGACTTTCTAGGTGGAAAAAAGAGCCAACGGAAAGGGTTTTGAGAAAGGAAACGGCGAGAAAGCCAGGTGGCTGGAGCAAAACACAAGGGCCAAAGTGGTCTGTGGTGGCGAATTGGCAGGGCCTGATCAAGAACAGCATTTTAGCCCAAGGTAAGGGTTTGGCTGTTATGTTACCTGAGGGTTTTGAGAAGGGGAGTGACCTGACCTGATTAACATTTTTAAAAAAATGATTTGGCTGCTGGATAGAGAAGGGTAGAAGTTGTCAGACCTGTTAGGACGCTGTTGCAGTAGGCCAACGGGTAGTGGCAGTGGAAATGCAGATCATTAAATTCAGAATGCATTTTGGAAGTAGTTTGCAAGACTTACTGCCGGATTGGATGTGAAATGTATGGGACGAGAAGAAACCAAGGAGAACTAGTAAGCGGAACAGTTTGGAATGGAATATCCTAAGTTCTCTTTTGAATATACTAGGTTTGATAAGTTTACTAACCATCCAGGTGAATGAAGATGTCAAGAAGTTGGATATACAAGTAAGGGGAAAAGTCCTAGAGAAAACACACAGGCTTTTTAAGAGACATTTAGAGATTCCCTGGAGAAGAAGAGAAGCCAGCAAAGGAGACTTGACACAGATAAAGCCTCGGAGATAAAAGAAGGCTCCCTTAATATCCTGCAATAGTAAGACTTACTCACATAATCAGTGAGACTCACTTACCCAGCAGCCAGCTTCTATTCATCCTCTAAACCCTGGCTCAGATCTCTTCCTTCTCTTCCTCCCTCAGCTGTCAGTGTTTTTGGACTTGTGTGCAGGTGATTTGTGTCCATTACAGCAAGCCTGACTTTGCTTGTTAATTGTTCATATGTCTGACTCCCCCGTGGGCTATTTTTTCTTTGTGTCTTGCTTCTAGTACAGAGCTTTTTGCTCAAAGGGTTATAGATAGGTAGGAATACTGTATTCATAAGGTATCAGTCACGGACTTCAGCAGCTCTGACAAAGGGGCTTTTGTCCCGCTGCTGCTGTCACTGCCAGCCACAATCTAGATATGGTTAATCTCATAAAATCTAGAAAGGATATTAGAAGAAGTATCAGAAGGCCTGGGTTTCAGTCTTGGATCTGCTGCTGACCAGCAGTGGCATTCATTGGAGAAAGTCTTTTTCTTTGAGCTGAAGGGGTTGGTCTAAATTAATGATTGCAAATAGGCAATACAGCTAGCTATTGCTTGCAAACATATCGTTCTGCCTCCAAAATGATTTAAATTTAAATTCTTTTTAAAATTGACTTGCCAACATTTAAAAAATAGACATCAAAATCCAGTTTTTCAGCTTCATTTGAAAAAAGAGAATCTGGCAACACTAGCCTAAAGTTCCTACACTGCATCAGTCACCTGGAGCCAGTAAGCCTCTTCCCCCTTTGTATGTGGCTCAGTGCCAAAGGTCTCCTCTCTTTTCAGCTGTCTGCCTTACCCTTGTGGGCATTTGATTTGCAGTTCTTGGTCTTGAGCTGTGCTGTTCCCCAGTAGCCACAGCTACATGGAGCTATTTATTTTTTACATGTAGGTATTTAAATACAGTTTTATTTTTTATTTATTTTTTTTACAAATAGTTTATTGTCAAATTAGTTTCCACATAACACTCAGTGCTCATCCCCACAAGTGTCCTCCTCCATGCCCCTCCCCCCCTCCCCCCCACATCCATCAGTCCTCAGTTTTTGTCAGCATTCAAGAGTCTCTCATGGTTTGCCTCTCTCCCTTTCCCCCACCATTTCCCCCCTTCTTCTCCCCCTTGTTCCTCCGTCAAGTTCCTCCTAATCCTCCTATATGTGCAAACATATGATATTTGTCCTTCTCTGCCTGACTTATTTCGCTCAGCATAACACCCTCAAGGTCCATCCATGTTGCTACACATGGCCAGATTTCATTGTTTCTCATTGCCATGTAGTATTCCATGGTATAGATAAACCACATCTTCTTGATCCATTCATCTGTTGATGGACACTTAGGCTCTTTCCATGTTTTAGCTATTGTGGAGAGTGCTGCTATGAACATTGGGGTACATGTGCTCCTATGCATCAGCATTAAATACAGTTTTAAATGCCAGTTCTCAGATGCAGTAACCATATTTCATGTGGCCAGTGGCTAGCTACCCTGCTGGACATCAGTTAGAGAATATTTCCCTCATTGAACTACATTCTGTGTGGGCGCCTGGGTAGCTCAGTTGGTTGAGTGACCAACTCTTGATTTCAGCTCAGGTCATGATCCCAGGGTTGTGGGATGGAGCCTGCTTAAAATTATCTCCCTCCGCCCCTTTCCCCTGTTCACGTGCTCTCTCTCAAAATAAATAAATACTAGGGGCGCCTGGGTGGCTCAGTCGGTTAAGCAGCCGACTTCGGCTCAGGTCATGATCTCATGGTCATGGATTCAAGCCCCGCGTCGGGCTCTGTGCTGACAGCTCAGAGCCTGGAGCCTGTTTCTGATTCTGTGTCTCCCTCCCTCTCTGCCCCTCCCCAATTCGTGCTCTGTCTCTCTCTGTCTCAAAAAATAAATAAATAAATAAATAATACTAATAAATGTAAAAAGGAAATACATTCTGTAGGTCAGCACTGGACTGCAGGAGCTTGAAGGTGTTCTGGGTGTAAACAGTTCACACACATAAGGATGGACCAGTCATTGCTCCTGCTGTCAAGGGATTTTGTCTAGTAAGGAGCTCTGTTGCCTCTGCAGATGAGAAAAATTGCTCATTTGGTAGATACTTGATACATGGAGGGTATTTGGAAACTGTTGTGAAGTCAGGGACCACTACTCAACGTGAAGTTATTCATCATATGGTTAGATCAAGGGTCAAATGCTAGAAAACTCCAGCTGTATCTAATGTTATAACCAAAACCCTTTAGTCAGTTTCCTAATCCATTTCCCTAAGAAATTATCACAAAGGAGGGATTTAAATGCTAATCTAAATTAAGTGTTTCTTGTTCTCCAACTTTCCTAGTTCCTATGAAGGGGTGAAATTCTGGGTAGTTATGAATGAATAACTGGGGTTGATTTTTAGCATTGACCTAGTTTTCATCTATTTCCAGCACACATACACACCCACACATGTCTAACACCTCATCCTACTTCTGCTAACTGGTTCTTACCCCCTCTGACTGACCCTTACTTTGTCTCCTAAAATATGCCAATAAGGAAACAAATACTACCATTTCTTTTGAATTGAAGGGCCAAAACTTGGTTTCCATTTAGAATTTCTGTCTCTGAGGGGAAAAAGAGCTATATCTCTCTTGGTTACAGTTGCCTGATTGGAGTTCCCCTTACAAGTATAATCTTGTGCATGCTCCTATGCTGGTATATTTAGAATGAGCATACTTGCTTCACATGATTTTGTTTTGGATAATTTAGAATCCTTTCAGACATCAGTATTTTTGGTTTTTCCCTGTGTTCTGGAGATTTCCCATATTGCAGGGCCTAACCTAATTTCTATTCCTTTAAGTAAAATGAAAACATGATCTACCTTCCACTCCCTGCCTCCTATCTCTGACACAACATATTGTCACTTTCTGTGTGAAAAGATGGTGTTTCAGAGAATAGCTGTGGTATGATTAAGTACACCACACAAGCATATCCTGAGATTTGCAAAACAGTG
Organism: Hyaena hyaena; assembly: GCF_003009895.1. Lineage (NCBI taxonomy): Eukaryota > Metazoa > Chordata > Mammalia > Carnivora > Hyaenidae > Hyaena > Hyaena hyaena. Next base: position 3,899,663 of record NW_024080710.1, on the reverse strand, counting down.
TGTGGCATTACACTTCCCTTTTTGGATTCTAGTAACCAAAAACTGAATCCAGGACAGGAAACAAGTCCGTGGGGTGTGTGTGTCTGCCTGTCTGTATGCTAATTGAGAGGAAGGGAGATAGAGGGCAGAGATGTGTGGGGCACAGCTTAACTTGAAAGTTATTATATTAGATTTGAGTAAGGATGATACTGTATAGGATATGGGTGTACACCAGAAAGTAGGAAATATAAGAGATGTAGGAGAAAAACAAGCCAAAGGATAAGCAAGGAGTAAGAGATAAAGGAAAAAAAAATAGGAAGGGAAGTCTGGCCATGGCTTCAGTGTTGGCACCTGCATTATATTTCCAGTAAGAAGTATGTGCTGTGGTCTGAAGATAAGCAGTGCCTCCAACAGGGTTATTTACTTGTACTGAAGAACAATAGCCCTTTACTGTACAGGCATTATTAATGATCAGAGGGAAACAGCTTTAGGAAAATCCATCACTATCACAAAGCAATAAATTCACCAACAGGCAACATGCTTCTTTTCCCTCTTCTGCAGACAAAGCTTAGCATAGATAAAAGAGGCGTCATTGTTCCTCCTTAATTTCCTCCTATTTAGGTGACATTTGCCTTTGTTAACTCCCAGTGCTAAGTGATTTACATGGATTATCTCATAAGTAATCCTTACCACAACTCTTTGAAGAGGGCTCTGTTAGCCCATTTCACTTTTTCAGAAACTGAGGCTCAGGAAGACTTTACCAGTATAGCTAAATCAGTATTAAAACCCATGTCTGACCACTTCAGAACCCATTTTTTCACTAGTTGCATTATATCTTCTGTTCCTTACATATGTGGAAAAAGTTTGAATGCCTAAAACCAAGACAGTCATTCTCTACTCTGCTTTCCCGGGCAAGAAAATCTGTTTGTTTTGGCATTATGAGAGCATTTCAATTCGCTAGAGGTTTTCCAAATGACAGAAGCTTTAAATAACAATTTTGGAGGTTAGTTTCTATCCCTGAGCATTTGGGTGCAATGGATCTTATTCCCCAGAAGGATTTTTTTCCCAAGAAAAAATGTGTCCGAACCATATTTTTTCTATATGCTTGGTTCTAAGCTTCATGGAAACAGTAAATCATTTCATTCCAGTGGACCAACCCTTACTGGCCTTTAAAGAACTTAAGAGTAAGGGTTACATTATTATAACTGTAAGGATGGAACTGATAAGGTCTCCCCAAACCTGACACTCAACAGCAGCACTCTTGAAAACATCATTGTCAGGGTTATTAGTATTTTTTTTTAATTTTTTTTTAAATGTTTTTATTTATTTCTAGGAGAGAGAGAGAGAGAGAGAGACAGTGTGAGCAGGGGAGGGTCAGAGAGAGAGGGAGTCACAGACTCTGAAACAGGCTCCAGGCTCTGAGCTGGCAGTCAGCACAGAGCCCGACGCGGGGCCCGAACCCACGAACCGCGAGATCATGACCTAAGCGAAAGTCGGACGCTTAACCGACTAAGCCACCCAGGCACCCGGGGTTATTAGTATTTTTAAGTGTTCTAGGGTCTTCGCTTGGGAAACGTGGCCCACATACCACCACGTATGTACCAGAATGAGAATGGACATTACTGGTGACTATTCTTTGTGTGTATATTTATTCTTCTAACATATATTTCAAGCTCCAACTTTGTGCCCAAGAGTGTGATGAATGAGGCATAGTTCCAACCTTCTTTCTCCCTCCCCAAAACACACACAATGGAGGAAGAAAGGTAAACCAGACAGAAACTTACGCTAGAATAGGATGAATTTATGATACAAGTTTGCTGGAGGTGCCTGGAGTACACACAGCAGAGACACTGAACCTGTTTCAGCATGAAGAAGGCACTTTACAAAAAGAAATTGAAATCTAAGAATAAAAACCAATGGCTAGGCAAAGAATATTTCAGTTGTGTGAATTTGGACCTTCATTTGGCAAAAAGGGGGTGCCAGATCTAAGGAGATGGGGCAGCCAGCCTAGGGACAGGGACCGGCCAGCATGGGTGCACAATGAACACATCAGACAGTGATTTCATTTGGTGAGTTTCATAATCTCCACTGCCCACCCAATCATAAAGTGCTTGGGAGAGAAATTTAACTATATTATATTCATTAGTTATGATGAGAAAAAGAAAAATTCCACCTAGGGGCAGATAATGAAAGAATGGCCAGAGTCTTTCCTTCTACCTGGGGCTTGAAAGTCAGTTAATTCCCATTGCCTTTTCTGTCCCTTGTTTATACTGCAACACTTTTTCTTAAGTAGAAGGCAAAGCCTCATGAGAGTCCAACAGTGGGAATTTTGACATTCCTGAGACCAGAGTCATACTTCTATAAATTTCATCTGGAGAAGGAATTTTCATCTCTGCTCTTAAACTCCTCAGTGTTCATGCTGTGATGGTCTTTCCAAAGGTGAGGGAAAGGGTGAAGTGGATAAATGCCCTAATACCAGCATATCTTCCCGCAGGCCTCTTAGAAAGCCAAACATAAACATACCGCGTGTCTGCACGTGCTGTGTAGATTGAAACCTACCCAGACCTTTCACTATTTCCACTCATCACGAAGTAGAAGGGTGAGTGGGTGATGTGTTGTGTTTAGTTTTAGGAGATTAATTACCGCCCCATTACGAACTCCAAAATAAAAATGGGAAAACTCTTGGTCAGGGAAATAATCATCCAGGTTTATTGGCTCTGAATCCCAAATCTCCTGTCAATTAGATGGTATTAGGCAAAACTTTTTTCACCACATGCAAGATATAGTTTGAAAGTCAGCACATTTTATTTTATTTTTTTAATGTGTGTGTGTTGAGAGAGAGAAAGCAAGCACAAGCAGGGGAGGAGCAGAGAGAAAGGGGAGAGAGAATCCCAAGTAGGTTCCATATTGTGGATCACGCTGTGGAGCCTGATATTGGGCTCAGTCTCACAAACTGTGAGATCATGACCTGAGATGAAATCAAGAGCCAGATGCTTGACTGACTGAGCCACACAGGCGCCCCCAAATCCAGCACATTCGCTCAGTCAGTTGAGCATCTACCTTCGGCTCAGGTCAATCTCGTGTTCACGGGTTCGAGCCCTACATTGGGTTTTGTGCAGACAGCCCACAGCCTGGAGCCTGCTTTGGATTCTGTGTCTGCCTGTCTCTCTGCCCCTCCTCTGCTCACTCTCTGTCTCGGTAAAATATTAAGAAAAATTTAAAGAATAAAATAAAATAAAAGATGTAAATTAGACCATGATACTCCAGCTTGCTTAAAATCTGCCAATGTCTTCCTTTTGTTTGTAGAGTACAAACTCCTTTCCAGGGCCTCCCCTCCCAACCTGTGCTAGATTCTGCTCACCTGTGGCCTGACCCTCCCCACAGGTTCTTGCTGCACTAACATTGACTTGTTTACCACCTATTAGCTTTTGTTGGTTCCCACCCTCTTCCTGAACCACCCTTCCCTTAACTCTTCCCTTGAACAGAGACCTTCATGTCATTCAGAACTCAAATGCCACTTACTACCCAAAATAAAGTAACCCTGCCTCTCTTCATTTGAGTCATATTACGAGTTTCATTCCTAGAGAGCACATACCACCATTGGAAATTGTTTTTCTTGTATGTTATCTACTCAGCCACTAGAATGTAAGCTTCAGGGGGGCAGGGACCACGGCTGCTTATCAAGGTTGTGTGTCCCTAGAATCTCCTGTGCGTGGTCCCAGTGGGTACCAAAAGGATGGATGGTTGGGAGGGATGGGTAAGGCCTGCAGAGTGGTAGCACTGAAATGAGCCCTGGCGAGTCTTCTGTGATGTCCGCTCCTTTTGGAGTGATGCCTTTTGGAGAGTTGCCATAGCGAATGGAAAAGCATCCCAGTCCTGCCAAGTGCACAGCGTCTTTTCAGGTGCTGATGTGCAACATAATTATTAAGGATGGGCAGTTGCCCTTCCCCCACTCACTCTTGTACACTCTCACTCTCTCAAAATAAGTAAATAAACTTTTTTTTTTAAAAGGTTGGGGGAGTGCTGGGTGGTTCAGTCAGTTGAGTGTGTATTTCTTGATTTCTGCTCAGGTTATGAATTCGAACTGAGTCTGACTTCGCACTGACTGCTTGGGATTCTCTCCCCCCCGCCCCCTTCCCCTGCTCATGCTTTCTCTCTCTCTCTCAAAAAAAAATAGAATTAAAAAAGGGCAGATGGTATATGGAAAACCTTATTAAAAGGTTATTCATATCAAGGTGCAAAAAACGGTCTTTTGCTGTTTGTGAGAAGGGAATAGAATTGTTGAGTTCCCTTTGTCTCAAACTAGCCAAGCTCTTTAAAGCAGTTAACAGACATTCAACCACATTTACTGAGATTGAGCATTCTATTTAGTGATTAAAAGTTTGGGCAGGACTCCAGACTGTCTAGGTCTGGATTTGAATCTTGGCCTCACCTCTTTTTTTTTTTTTTTTTTTTTTTTTTTTTTTTTTTTTTTTTTTTTTTTTTTTTTTTTTTTACTGCTTATTTATTTTTGAGAGAGTGAGCAAGCACAAGTGGGTGAGGGGCAGAGAGAGAGGGAGACACAGAATCTGAAGCAGGCTCCAGGCTCTGTACTGACAAGTACAAGCCAAATGCAGGGCTCAAACTCACAAGCTGTGTGATCATGACCTGAGCTGAAGTTGGATGCTTAACCAACCAAGTCACCCAGGCGCCCCATTTTTTTTTGAGGCTTGACTCCCAACCCTGAGATCTAGAGTCTCTGCAAACTGAGCCAGAGAGGTTCCTCCAGCCCTACCTCTTCATAGCCAATGTGGTCTTGGGCAAGTTACTTAACTTCTCTTTGCATCAGGTTCCTGCTTTGTAAAGGGGTGATGGTAGTTATCTACCTTAAAGAATTGTGGTGATTTGGGGAGTTAACATATGTAAAGCACCTAGCAAAGCCTCTGACACAGTAAGTACAAAGCAAAGTTTAGTATTATTATACTTATTCTAGTGTGAAAAACAGTCTCAGCCCTGCAGGAATTCAGAGACTATGAAGAAAAAGACTCAATGAAATTGCAAAATATCAATAGCTGGCTAGGACAGAAGCAGAGTAAAAGGGGCTGCAGAAAAACTTGGGAGCAAATAGGTGTCAACTAGGTGGGGTGTGGTAACTAGCAGAAAATAAGCATTGTAAGTGGATGGTGGCTCAGCCAGAATAAACACCAAGGCATGACCTTGCAGAGTGCCTTAGAGCTGTAGCTTTAAAACTTGTGTTTTTCGCACTCTGCATCACAATTTTTACTGTTATTACCCGTATTTTAGGCCAGCTTTAAAAACTTTTCTAATACAGAGGCGCCTGGGTGGCTCAGTTAGTTAAGTGGCCCAATCTTGATTGCAGCTCAGGTCATGATCTCACAGTTCACGAGCTTGAGCCCCACATCAAGCTCTGTGATGACAGCACAGAGCCTACTTGAGACTCTCTCCCTCTGTCTTTGCCCCTCCCCTGCTTGCAAATGCATACTCTCTCAACATAAACATTAAAAAAACCTTTTATAATATATTCATCTCAAGGAAGCTCTGTATTCTGTGAAATCAAAGTCACACTATTAAATTGTGGGTTTGATAGGCTATTATAATACATTATACAATTTTTGTACATCCAAAATTATCACCTCCCCAACCAGTCTTTGGGACACCTGCTGTAGGGGGAACTTCTCCCAACTGCAACCAGAGACCAAACCACACTAACAACAACATTTGTCAGCCTTTTCTTAGTGGCACAGTCTTCACTTGGATGCTTAGTTGTGAATTTTTTCTTGGTACTATGTATATATGGGATACACTTTTAAGAAATGGCCAATTTCAGGATACCTGGTTGGCTCAGTTGGTTTAGCGTCCAACTCTTGATTTTGGCTGAGGTCATAATCGTGAGATCAGGTTGGTGAGATCAAGCCTGGTGTCGGGATTTCTGCAGACAGCATGGAGTCTGCTTGGGAGTCTCTCTTTTCCTCTCTCTCTCTCTGCCCCTCCCCTGCTCGTGTGCTCTCTCTCTCTCGCAAGTGTTTTCTCTCTCTAGAGTGCTCTCTCTCAAAATAAATAAGCATTAAAAGAAGAAGAAAAGGCCAGTTTCTAGTCACATTTCCTCCCAGGAACATTTCATTATCTCTTACCTTTCCTCATTCTGGGGCTTTGGGGTTAGGAAGTAAAATGAAACAGTTTGACAAAATGTCACTCTCAGAATAAAAGTTACAAAACTTTAAAAATTCTATAAGAATAGATTTTGTGGCCAGTTGAGACTGGTTCAGTTGTGGTCCTCTAAGGGCACCTGGCTGGCTCTGTCGGTGGAGCCTGCGACTTTTGATCTCAAGGCTGTGAATTCAAGCCCCCTATTGGGTGTAGAGATTACTTAAAAATAAAATCTTTTTAAAAAATATCATCCTCTAAACAATTTGATATTCCTCATGTTGCCTGTGGGAAAATCCCAGTAGACCTCATTACATCAGATCAACCCATGAGACTAGTAAAGAGCCATCTAAGCTTTGCATCAGTAGTGAGAGATCATTGATAGCTTCAAAGAAATAAACGTTGGTTTCAAGCCATTAAATCCATAGGAAGGAAAATTCTTAGGGAAAAGGCACTTTTTCTAAACAGGTTGCTTCATAAGAACAAAGACAAAAATATAAACCAAAGGGGAAAGCACTTGAAACAAAATTTTTTTTACACGGTCAGTTTCAGTTGTTTCTAGAATTCCAAGCTTTCCATATCATAAGATATTTTCATTTATCAGCAGGCATTTGTTAAACACCAGTTATGGAACTGGGTAGGTGTCAAGGATTGAGCAGTAAATAAGATGGACATTATTACTATCACCATAAACGTGAGGATCAATTGGGGGAAGACAGACACTAAAAAACCATAATTACTTGAGTGATAAGTGCCACAAAGAAGAAATTCAAGAATCCATGGGAAGGTTCAACAGAGACCAGATCCAATGCATGTGGTGACGGGAGGGAGAAGGATTTTCTGAGATGTTCATGGGAACTGGAGGGAACTGGGAACTGAAGGATGAGTAGGGGTGAGTCAGGTAAAAGAGAGGGGGTCAGGAAAGAGCCTTTTAGAAAGAGGAAATAGTATTGGTGTATACCCCTACCTATAGTAAGAAAACATGATTCCCTCAAAGAACTGAAAGAAATCCAGTAAGAAAACAACAAAAGAGGCATTTTTCTTTTGACTTTTCTCTGAAGACTGCGAAGTGTTGTTAAGCTAGACTTGCTAATAGTGTACAATGGGGAATACAGTGCTAGACCCTTCTCTCTGGAAATCTTTGGGACTTGGGTTTTCTGGGTCATCTGATGTTGGAGAAGTAGATATCACTTAATCTCCCTTTCAGGATTAGTTTTCAAAACACTTAATACATTAATTAAGGTGTTTTGAAAATAGTCCTATTAAGTACTGATTGTTAGTTAAGTACTGCCTGTGACCTTGAGTACCCTAATTGCAGGGCCATGTACCTGATTATGGTATATGATTAGTTACAGTTTGAAGCTGTGGCTCTTTCGAGTAATAGAAAGAAACCAAAGAAAGTCAGGCTTTGGAGAAGGTTGCTGCTGTTTTAATATGCCATACCTCTGTCCCTTTCCTCAACTGCATGACACTTCCTTTCATCTGTTAATGACAAGGAAGTGAAGCAATCATTAATCGTAGTTACAGACTCTCTGTCCCTCACAGGAACTGACTCACGTATTTTCATATGAAACCATGGAGTTTTAGGGAGAACCAGAAACTCAGAAACCTGTTTCCTTACCAGGAAAAGTCATCATCTCATGGGTTTTTATTACGATTAGCCACAAAGAATGATGTTCTCTCCTGGTTTTTACGAATTTCTCCTAAGCATTTTTTTCTGTGAGGCACCCATGGACGTCAGAATTGGTGTTGATTATAACTTTCATCTTTTTACTTTGAATTGGGTGAAGCAGTGCTTTTGACCTTTTCAGCAAATGATTAAGCCTTGGTTCATTCCTCATGGCTCAAGAAAGGTCACCAGGGTCAGGGAGCAGGGAGGCAATCATATTCAAAAGAAATTCTAAGGTAAATTCCTTGCAGGTACTTAGAACTTCTAGATGAACTCACTTCTTCCCAGCTCCCATCTGCACTTAGCTGCCCAAGTTCTCATGTGCTCAGGACCACCCTGAAGCATACAGTCTCCATATGTTACACCCATATGTTGGGTTGGAATTGAGTCGTGTTCCCAAAGGGCAGTGAGAAACCTACTTCCTCATCCTGATGAGCCTGTCTAGGAAAGCCCAGTACTCATAACGAGGTGTTCCAGTGCCTGGATCTGTTCTTGTCTTCCCAGCGTACCCTTTTTTAAAAGACTACAATATTCATTCTCTAAAATGTGATTAATCAGAATTCTTTAGTATTGAGACTTTTTTTCTGTCTTCCCTTACCTTCTGAATTTCTTTTAGATATAGCAGTAAAAGTAAATAGTAAAGACATAGTCTAAAGTCTTTGCATAAGTAAGAAGAGAAAGAAAAGGAAACACCTAATGTTCATCAGTAGAATATTAGCAGGAGAATAGACAAGTATACTGGAACTGAACTGCAGTATTGAGAACGTATGAGCTAGGACTACATGTAACAACATGGGTGAAGCATACAAACAGGAGCAAAAACAGCAAGTTGCAGGACATAATACCTTAAACAACATGGGTTTGAATTATGCAGGTCCACTTAGGCACATTTAAATTTCTTTTGCAAATACAGAACAGTACTATAAATGTATTTTCTTCATGATTTTCTTAATATTTTCCTTTCTGTAGCATACTTCATTATAAGAATATAGTAGATGATACATATGCATACATATGTGTTCATTGACTGCTTATGTTCTCAGGCTTCATGTCAACAGTAAGCTATTAGTAAAGTTTTGGGGAATCAAAAGTTATTGTAGATTTTTGACTATGTGGAGGTCAGTGCTCATAAGCCCCATATTGTTCAAGGGTCAGCTGTGTAAGGTTTGTAAACTTGCTAAGCAGTACTATAGAATGTTAAGTGTAAAGATATGTGTGAGAAGATGAATAAAAAGTTCAGGATAGTGATTCTTACTAGGACAAAGGAAGGGAAATTTGATTGGAAGGGGATACGGTAGGGGTAGGTATATAATTTATTTAAGATACATTGTAAATATATGGCTGTAAAGTATATTCTCTCTATCTTTTTTTATATCTGAACTATTTCAGATAAAATAAAATGACAAGAATTTAATTTTTTTAATGCATTTAGGGACACCTGGGTGCCTAAGTTGGCTAGGTGTCTGACTTCAGCTCAGGTCATGATCTGATGATTCGGGGGTTGGAGCACCATGTCAGGTTGTGTGCTGACAGCTCAGAGCCTGGATCCTGCTTCAGATTCACTGTCTCTCTCTGTCTCTGCCCCTCTCCACCTCCCCCCTAAAAAAAAAATAAATAAAATGCATTTAGCTTTGGGGAATATACTTAGGTTGGGACTCAGCCAAGTTTCTTGAAATTAAAACTGATGTTTCAGAGTAAAAACCCAAAGAGGCCACAAGCTCTTCAGTCATCAGCAAGATCTTCAGTTATACTTACTATATAGTTCTTACATGGACAAGGAAGCAGACCAACAGTTTTGAGAAATATTTTCAACAAGGTTATGATGAACTAAAAGAGAGGTTGCCACCTGCCAGCCTCTGGGTAGAACGGAGTCTACAGACTCAATTTGTTTGGCCTTCATGATACTCACACTTTCAAAAAGAATGAAATCAGTATCTTTTTTGAGATTTCACATTTTAAAAAATCTTGATTGCTACCTACTAATAACTATCAGGAAATCTGGCATTCCTAGGCCCTCATTTCTTCATGGCAGAAGCTGCCTGATGCTGAGTAGCAACTGTCCCTTTTCAGTGGCGGGTGGGGGGTGGGTATATCTTCTCCTGGCCACTGTCTCCACCCAGCCAGGTTCTCTCATTTTGTTAGCTGCCAGGCCTGGACATGCTTGAATTTGCTATCCCTGCATTAAACTCAAGTTACTTAATTAGAAATTTTAGTTATTTGGGACACCTGGGTGGCTCAGTTGGTTGAGCATCTGAGTCTTGATTTCGGCTTGGGTCATGATCTCAGTTTATAGGTTTGAGACTCACATCAGGCTCCATGCTGACAGTACAGAGCCTGTTTGGGATTCTCTGTCTTCCTCTCTCCCTCTATCTTTGACCCTTTTCTGCTCACACCTGCGCACACACACAGTCTTAGAATAAATAAACTTAAAAAAAAAAGAAAATGTAGTTATTCAGAATGTGCCTTTTCCAGGCACTCTGGTAAGTGCTGTAATTTCACAAAAATACATACTAAAAGCATCATTCCTAAGATGATGTAAAGAATTTACTGCTTTAAAGTGTAGTAGATTTGAGGGGCGCCTGGGTGGCTTAGTTGGTTGGGCGTCCGACTTTTGCTTGGGTCATGATCTCGTGGTTCGTGGGTTCAAGCCCCGCGTCAGGCTCTGTGCTGACTGCCAGATCAGAGCCTGGAGCCTGTTTCAGTCTGTGACTCCCTCTCTCTCTGACCCTCCCCTGCTCACGCTGTCTCTCTCTCTCTCCTAGAAATAAATAAAACATTAAGAAAAAAATCTTTAAAAAAAAATAAAGTGTAGTAGATTTGAATTTTGGTTTACCGTGTTTGTAAAAATGGCCATTGTAGCAAATATGAACTCTGAACCATGGGGTGATAATACCAGCATGGCTGACAGATAGCTAGGTGTTCCTATAGCATGTTCTGGCAATGCTACCAAACAGATCTGTTGAGAAAGAGCAATTATTTCCAGACTAATTAAAGAGCTTGGTTTAAAAAAAAATGTACATCTGCCTAGCTGCCTACTGTCAAATTGAATTTTCATGCAAATTTTCCCTCTTCTATTTTGGTGGGTCTGAGGATGACAACAGCAACACGACAAGAAGTTCTTGGCCTCTACCGCAGAATTTTCAGGCTTGTGAGGAAATGGCAGGCGGCATCAGGGCAGATGGAAGACACCATTAAAGAAAAACAGTACATATTAAATGAAGCCAGAACACTGTTCCAGAAAAACAAAAATGTAAGTAGGACCCAATTGGAGATCTTAAGGAGGAGGGCAGTTTCTTGTGATATTTGTTCTTTCTCATCCTAAAATTGAGAGGACTGAACAGCACAGGTCAGAGTTGCAGAGTGTTGGGCAGGAGGGCCCAGAGGCATGGGCTAGCTAACTTGCCCACCCACTGGGAAGCAGAGCCCAGTCTGAGTTCCTCTGGTCATTTGTTTAAGGTCTCAGTCCAGCCTGTCAGTGCCTCAGCGTCCTGGGAAGACCCTATGAGCCAGGTGACAGAAGCCAGGCCAGTGAGGGTTTTCAGGGGAGGAACAGTTTGCACACACGGCGTCTGTTCCCAGCCCCTCCCACAGGAGGTGCACAGTTAAACTTTTTTTTTTTAATTCATAAACTATTCAAGGCCTCCGAGTATAAACCCATTCAGAAGGGAGTGAATAGGATAAAGACACAGGGTTCCCTTCACAACTTCACTTTGAACTCAAGCCTCTTTGGCTAGCAGAGTGAGTTTGCCCTCTGGGACCACAGAATTGGGTAAGATAGTGCCTCCATTAAGTAGTTTAACGGAACTGCACACCCAGACACCAGGGAGCCAAAAACCATTTGTAAGAGGCTTGATGCGACCCATCCCAACAAACTATAAAGCATTGGCTCTTAGCTCCTTACAAAGACTGCCTGGCACTAAGCATGCAAAGAGGCTTTCTGCTTCTGACTTTTCTTGCCTCCTTCTCATTGATCTCATGGAGTCAATACTGTCACTATTCCCCTCGTGACACTTCCTGACAATCTACTGTCTTTACTTTTCCCTCTGACCCCTGTCTCTGTGTCCTTTTGGGTCCTGTCTTCTCCACACACCCTCCTGCCAGCTGTCAGGATCCTCTGAAAGTCAGCCCTCTGCGCTGAGGCCCAGGGACCGTGCAACCACAGGGTTCCAGCTCCCACATCTGAAAACCCAGTGTCAGCCCCTCACCAGCCTCCCAAATGACCTCACCCCAGGCGTAACGATCCAAAGCAGAACTCCTCTTTCCACCAGGGTGCCTCCCCTCTCCAGCTTGCCCATTTCTGCCATAGCTCCTATCACCACTCTGCAACTCTCCACTCTCATTCTTTCATTCAGCAAGTATTTGAGTGCCCACCATGTGCCAAACATTGGACTAGATGTTGAGGACATAAAATGAGCAAAACCAAGACAGGATCCCTCAAAGATGTTTCAGAGTTAGATGGTAAGAAATGAAAAAATTACAATTGGGGTAAGCACTATAAAGAAACCTCCCAAACTATAGTATCTTCCCCTTCTCAGAATCTGAGGCCTCCCTGCTTCATAAAACCAACCTACTCATGAAGCTTCTGCCTTTCTGACCTCTCTCCAGCTTCTCCAAACTTGTCATGCCACACACCAGAATGTATACGCCTCATGAAGTCCTTCAACAGTTCTCTGAGGAATGGAAATAAAATATTGCAAGTGCTATTTCTCTTTATTTTTTATTGTATCCATTAAAAATATCTGTTTATGGGGCGCCTTGCTGGTTCAGTTGGGAGAGCATTGGACTCTTGATCTTGCGGTTGTGAATTTGAGCCCCACACTGGGTGTAGAGATTACTAAAAAAATAAGCTTTAATAAAATGCTTAAATAAAAAAATTAAAATGCCTATTTAGTGTATACTTATAAGGTTTTTGATATATTTAATGAACTGAATATATTTATAAATCAGTGAATACATGTATAGGAGCTATGGGCTCAGAAATTTTTATTGAAAGGAGTAAATAATCAAAAAGTCGAGAGACCACTATAACCTATGCCTGTCCCTAAGTAGTTGGTCATATTCCTTCTTCTTTGTTTCATTTATGTTGGAGTGGTCTCGCCAACCAGACTGCCACTTCCTTGAGCACAGAGACAATGTCTTATACTTTCTTATATATCCCATGGGACCGGCCTGTGGTTGTCACTAAATTCATGAGCATTTACCTTCTCCAGGAAGTCTTCCTCAATTTCTCTGCCTTCACTCAACCCCATGACAGCAATCTATTCTGAACTCCTCTAGAGCAATCTGCAGCGGTCATTGCCCTGTTGATTACATGCCTCCATGCCTTTTCTGTAGCTTTATGCATCATAGTTATTCTGCCCAGGTAATAACTTTGATAGTTGAAGGCAGGGACCATGGTCTCACAGTGTCTAGCCCAGTGCTGAAGAGATATCATAGCAGTATGTGCCCATTAAACCTTTTCAGGCTCATTTATGTGAGGACTGATCAAGGCCTTTAGGGTTTTCAGTTATGGCAGTAATCAATCCTTCCTTTGCCTCTGCTTGGACTGGCCCAGTGTGGTGTGAGTCAGAAGGAAGTGTGTGCCAGTGATGCAACCTAAATAAGATTATTTTGTTGTGTCTGGGGAGGAGGTACGTGGGTTTTTAATTTTAAGATATGTACTTATTTTGCCATGTATTAGGAAGAAAATAGCATATCAGATAACTACACAAATATTATGCTTAGGAGACAGTACATTTAAAGACAAGTTTAATGTTAGTTTAAATGGTGTGTGGATATAGCAGAATCTTGAAGGCAGCCTCTGAATGACTGAATTTGGAGAACTGTAACCCAGATTTGTTCAGATGGACAGCTGGAGTCCTGGGAGCCCTCAGCCCCCTCAGCCATACATATTTTTGATAGGCTTCTTTCTCTCCAGTCCCTTATGCAGACTTAAGTTGTTTCTTAGAACTTCACTTGCTGTAAGATTTTAATAATAATCCAAAGGTATTTCATGAATTGCTCTGAATCCTAATGGGCAAATGGGAACATGGAAATCTATTCCCAATGTGGACATCAGAGCAACAGCTTCTGAGAAGCAGAGGTCAGAAAGCAGAGCCTCTGCCCCAGGGGACCCAGCTGTAGTTCTGTGCACTGCAGTTCCTAGAACTCTTCTCTGCTCCAAAAGGTGCCATAGAACAGGCACGCCCTTGGAATTTCCAAGCCTTGCTGGCCCAGATGTCACTGTGGGTGTCATCTGGGACTGATACAATCCCAGCTCTGCTTTGAGGCCCATTTGCAAACTCTTAGCAGAGCCACGTGTTGACTCATTTTCCATCCTTGAAATGTAAGGGTTTCTCCTTCTACCTTCGTTTTGGTTTTTAGAGTGAACTTGTCATCCCTTTACTTGAAACTGGACTACCATGATTTGACTATTTGGGAATTTAAAAAGCCATTTCTTTCCCTTACCAGTGAACAGGGCAGTTTACAGTTCAAAATAAGAGGCGGATCATTCTCCAATACCTCAATATCTTACTTGGGGGGTTCTAGACAGCACTTGCTCAAACAGCTGGATTCACGTTTGATCTACATGGAGAAGATGTGGAGAAGCACTCTCATCCAGGGTGTTGGTGAGACTATAAATTGGTACAAACTCTTAGAGGGTAATTTGAATCCAGAGGGAATATCTGTAAGAATTAAAAATGCATGAACATATACCCTTTGACCCAGCAGTTCTCTAGGAATTTATCTTTTAGATATATTTGCATGTAAGCCAAAAACAATTTTAGTGGGATCCATAACAGAACTGTTTATAATGGCAAAAGACTGGAAATAACCTAAATATCCATCAGGAAAAGATTGATTAAATTATAACACGGCCTTATGTTGGAATTTTGTGCAGCTCTTAAAAAGAACGGGCAGCTCTCTAAATATAGAAGGAGCTACAACTTGTTGGGGGAAAAGTTAGGTTCAGAACAAAGTGAGCTATTGTGTGTAGGGAAAAAAAAACTAAATATATACACGTATGCTTTTATCTACATAGAATATCCCTGGGAGGACAAATACTGCCGATAATTGTGGTCCTTGAAAAGGGGGAACTGTGACAGGGGTAAAAAGGAAATTTTGTTTTTATATTATATCCTTTTGTGTTATTTGAATAATGTTTTACTGTGCGCAGGTATTAGCTATTGCCATAATTTTTTAAAAAGTTTAATCTACAATAAGTTTTATATTAAATTGCTTTTGATTTTTTAAAGTATCAACAGTTAAGTTACCGACCGGTGAGCTGAGAAAGTTGAAGATATACACCTCTACATAAGGAGCATTAGAAAGATGCTAAGAACCTCACCTGTTTTCCTTTTTTAATAGCTCACAGACACAGAACTGATTAAACAGTGTATAGATGAATGCACAGCCAGGATTGAAATTGGACTGCATTACCAGATTCCTTATCCACGGCCAGTAAGTGTGACTCCAGTTAACATGTAGTGGGTACTTCTCCTCACCAGCCCAGTTATTTCCAAGAACGTGTACCAAGAGGGCCAGAGTTTGTCGAACAGTCTAGAGCTTCTGTGGGAGGCATGTTGTTGGAAGTAAGCTATCCTTGCATGCCGCCAACCCATCACAGCAATCTAAAATGTCAATGAATGCCTGATTTCTCCCACTCATACAACTTTCCCACATATAGAAGGGAAAGCTAGCCCATATTTAGATAGATTTCTCTTTTTGACTTTCTTTTTTTTTTTTTTTTTTTTTTTTTTTTTTTTTTTTTTTTTTTTTNNAAATTTTTTTTAATGTTTTATTTATTTCTAGGAGAGAGAGAGACAGTGTGAGCAGGGGAGGGTCAGAGAGAGAGGGAGTCACAGACTGAAACAGGCTCCAGGCTCTGAGCTGGCAGTCAGCACAGAGCCCGACGCGGGGCCCGAACCCACGAACCGCGAGATCATGACCTAAGCGAAAGTCGGACGCTTAACCGACTAAGCCACCCAGGCGCCCCATTGACTTTCATCTTTTTTATGGAAATATTTTTATTTTCCTTATAATAAAAGTAAGGTTTGTTGTTAATAGCATTAGAGGAGTGCATGAGGTAGAAAGTGAAAATGGTCCAAAATTCTCACCCTGTAGATGTGACCGCTGTAACTGTTCGGTTGGATCATGTGAAAGTGCCAATACTCTACTCTTGACCTACGTATAAAAACAGTAATTTTACACTATATTGGCTCAACATAATAGTTTGGTAATATCTCCTTTGTCTTTTTTCTGTATTCGTTTATATATGTTTTCTTAAAGTACATGGGATCCTGGACATACTGTTTAGTGCTTACTTATTCTACGTCATCTGTCCTGGCCATCTCTGCCTCCCATCTTTTTAAATGGTTGCCACATATCCTGTTACAAGAATATACTGTAATTTACCTGGCAGCTGTATAGTAGGCATTTAGATTGGTCCCACTTTTCTGATCTGTACAGAATAGCTTTATCTACCCAAACTGTTTTTTTTGCCTTTGGATTCTCATCTCACCATGTGATCTGTGGTCATTGTTCCTTCCATGCAGGCAGTATGACAAAGAGCACAAACTCTGGAATCAGATCTGGGTTCAAATCCTGGCTCTACCATTTAATGTATATATAGGCTTGAACAACTTATTTAACTTCTCCATTTTCTCATCTATAATTGTTATCTAATTCCTTATGAGATTATTATAAGGATTAATGTGTGTAAGGATTTTAAGGATTAATGAGTCTATGTAGATTTAGTGCTTAGCAGGGAGCATGGTACTTAGTAAATCCTCAAGGAATAAGCAGCTGTAATGATTATAATTCTTAATATTATCATTATTCTTATTCAGATTCATCTGCCTCCAATGGGCCTTACCCCACTACGAGGCCGGGGACTTCGAAGCCAGGAAAAACTGAGGAAACTTTCCAAACCAGTATATCTCAAGTCTCATGATGAGATTTCCTAACCCAGAAGAAAATTTATTGCTCAGAATGATGAGCCGACTAGGTCTTGAATGTAAACCAGATGACAAAACCCTTCTCTTTGATAGGGGCAAAAATTTAAATATCTTCTTAAAAACCTATAAAATCTTGGTCTTCGCCCCACGATCTATGTTCACTCATCCTGATACTTCATCAGGGTTTTCTCATCTATAATTATCTAATTCTAATTATTATCAATTCCTAATTGCCCAAAGTGGATGACACTAACCATACAGGTAGATAGGTCATGGACCTTACACCCTCACTGAATCATCATTTGGAAACAAGACCAAGGCCTGTAGAAGGAAGACAAAGATGACAAAGCTTTTCATGGAAATGTCATTCGCCAGTCATGCCAGCTGATATGAAGAAATCAGCCAGCTGCTGAAAGTCCTCACAGCTACCATAAAACTATATACCACCAGAATTTTTTTGCCCCCCTCCCCCCGAATTTTTGCTTAAAAAACAAAGGTTTGCTTAAAAGTGGGCTTCTTTGTGTATGTTTTGTTGTTTTGATTATCCTAATTTCCAGATAAACAACCCTTAAAAAGTGTATTATTGAACTGATTGTGATTTTTCATGGAAATTTTACATGAGACCCATCCCTGCCCCAACATATACATACACAAAAGTACTTGTCTTAGGTAAATGTGTATGTTTACTTTATCTTAAAGCCTGTGATTACTTAGGATGGGTTTAGGATCCCAAAGGCTTACTTGAATCTCATACTGCATTCATTATGAGTATTTTATCTTAACATAATTAGAAAGTACAAAAGCCAAGCTTGTTTTCAAATTATGTCCAAACAGAAATGGCACAAAGAGAAATCAAAACACAAAGGATTTATACTCCTGCACGTGTGGAATCCCATGGCAATTCATATGTACCTCATTATCATTCCTACTGACCTCTGAAGAGGATGAGCATCACCAATAAAAAAGTTTTATCAATTTTGGTCTCTGTATTCTTTTCCAAAATGGCTCTGTGACCCTCAGAAGCAGCAGATGATAACGTCCTACCCATACCTAAGATTTAGGATTCCCTTGTCACACAGCTTCTCTAATTCAAAGTAAGCTTTATATTTCAATCTCAAAACCTGTTCCTGTGAGCAGAAGCATACACTTTCATGCCTCAGCAGAGTAGGTATTGCAGAGTTTGGCAATGACGTGGAGAACAAATATATCACTGTTGTAATAGCAAATGCATATTTAACACGGTTATAGCTATAGGCCTTTGGTGAAGAGAGATGAGAAATGTTAACGTGCTGGTAGATGTGTTGGCCATTGGGTGAGCACAAATCCCAGCTTGGCTTGAACAGGGAGACATCTGCTGTTCCATCAGTAACTCTCCTTTTGCCTGGTCTCATTGTGGAAGCATCTCCCTAGGTGGTTGTAGTGTTTAAGCATTTTCTCATGCAACATAGGGCCTGTGAAATCAATTCAAGTACTTCATCTGGTGGTCAACCATTGAAACAGTGATCTGTTCTTGCATTGGAGGAAAAACTGGTTCTGCTGGACCAAGTGAAATGTGACTTGCCTGTCTCCATCCTGGTCCCTTTCTAAGTAATTCAAGGTGATTTTGACTGTGCAGTTTTTGTCTTTTAACTGTGTTGAGTATAGAAACCAACCTTCCCACCCAGCTTCTTCCAAAATGGAAGTCAGTTGAATTGCTAGCTAGCCTCGTAAGTAGCTTCTGTGTGCCAGGAATCTTACCTAACTGTGAATTTTAGATGCCTAGCCTCCTTTGCAAAGGTGCATGTTCTAGTACACAGTAAGGTAATTATCTATTTACTACCAAGACTTCCATATAAACAATGTTTATAATAGCTATTATTTCTCCCTTTTTCTCTCCAAGACTATAAAATCTCCATCTTTGGTCTTTTAAAGGCAGAACCTATCTTCCCTACATCCCCTCTTTCAATGAAATTTTCCTCTAATACTGACAAGGACCGAAAACTCTTTACCCAACAGCTAGATTTTTAAAGAGCAAGGACTAACTTGGTGACAATGTTTGTCTGATGTCATCTGCTGCGCTATTTATAGTCAGGACCTGCAGCTTCTCATCAAGCTGATCTCTGGCCATCTCTGCCCTAAGACTCTAGCCTCTAACTTACCAGGATTTCTGAAAGAACATATTGCTCTTTCCCAGGGGGAGACATTAATTACCCCATTGGCCTCAGTAGAAAATGACCTCAAATTTAGGCATTCTTTCTTTTCAAAGTGGAGGAAATTTTTTAAATTACAAAAATTTAATCCATCATACGGAAACATTCTGTCCCTTGACCCCTGAGGAATGAAACAGTCCTTGCCTCTTTCAGCTTTTTGTTGCTGAAGCTGGGAGTTAGATAACTATTAAAATCCAATTGTTCTCTTAGCAACCCCCTCACTGCCTTAAAACTTATAATATGACTTAACCTAACCAGTCCAAGATTCAGGCAGTTGGGATCCCGACCATCTTTCCATCTCACATGACCAATGATCTTACTTAGAATGATAACGCAGTTCCAGCTCTCTTTGCATTCTGATTTTCTTTCCCTCAGTGGAAAAAATAAAAAAACTTTCCCCCCAAAAAATAACTATTAAGTTACCTGCTTTGAGTTGTAAGAGACTGTTCCTCTTCACGGTCTATTGCCTCTTGGCAAGATTTGGAGAACTTCTCTTTTGTACTTAATCTCTGGGATCTCTCAGATAATTTGCTGATCTCAGAATTTAGGGTTCTTTATTTTTCTTCCCTTCCTTCCTTCCTCCCTCCCTCCCTTCCTTCCTTTTCTTAGAAAGAGAGAGCACAAGAGGGAGAGGAACAGAAAGAGAGGGAGACATAGACTTTGAAGCAGACTCCAGGCTCTGAGCTGACAGCAGAGAGCCCAACGAGGGTCTCGAACCCACGAACCATGAGATAATGACCTGATCAAAGTTGGACACTTAACCAACCAAGCCACGCAAGCACCCCAAATTTAGGGTTCTTAGTCAGAATTTTATCAATTCCATGTTTCCATGAAGAGGTTTCTGGAATATGTTTGTTTGGTTCTCAGAAGTTTCCCATATTCAGGAAAAATAAAAAACCCTGAGGACATTTCTTCTAGAGAAGAGGCAGAGAAACCAACAGACGCATTAAGACTCTCAAACAGCCTTATGTCTTTGCTCAACTATAAACTGACCACTGGAATGCCATGAAAGAAGTCACTTAGAGCCAAAGAGCTAAATTAAAGAGTTAATTGAGAAATAGTAGATCAAGAATTTGATTTTTATATTCCTTGGGATTCTCTTTTAGCTGGCTCTGGGGGAAAGCAGTGATAAACTAGAAATTTTTTGGACATGGTTGTTGGAGCTACACTTTTAAGATTCTTCATCATAACATAGCCAAGTCATTGGCAGGGAGGCAACATGTGGCAGTGAAAAATGCATGGGTTCTAGAGCCAGACAGACCTTAGCTCTGCAATGTCCAAGAGCTGGGTGATCTTACGCAAGTTACATAATATCCCTAAACATCCAGAGGGAGAGGCAATGGTACCCACCACAGAGGAAAACGCAAGATATCTAAAGGACCAGGCCACAACCTGTGGCACACAGTAGGCATGCAACAAATACTGGTTCTTTTATATCCCCTTTCTTCCTGAAATTTCTGCCCATTTGTTGCAGGCTAGTAGAGAAGTATTTGGGTTCTACTTCTACCCAGATGAGATGAGCTGTGGAACCTTGAGCTAGTTGTTTTATTTTAATGTTATTATTATT
The DNA here is from genome assembly GCF_003009895.1 of Hyaena hyaena. Taxonomy (NCBI): domain Eukaryota; kingdom Metazoa; phylum Chordata; class Mammalia; order Carnivora; family Hyaenidae; genus Hyaena; species Hyaena hyaena. The sequence goes on along the minus strand of NW_024080710.1, from coordinate 3,879,179 downwards.
ATCACTAGTTTTGAGAGAGTGAGGGGGGGGGGGCAGAGAGAGAGGGAGACACAGAATCCGAAGCAGGCTCCAGGCTCTGAGCTGTCAGCACAGTGGCTCAAGCCTCTTTGAACCTGATAGACTCTGATGTTAGTGCATTTAAACAGACTAGGAAAGAAGCAATTAAAGTTCAGTGGCAGTTACAGCAAAACAACAGGAAATAAAACACAAAGGAGTTTAGCCAAATGGCTAAAGGTCTAGGTTGAAGAATTCCAGTGTCTGTGTTCAAATCCAGGCTCCACTATTTTAGTAGCTGTCTGATTTGGGAGATCTTACTTACCTTCTCTGTATCATGGTTTCTGTGATCATAAAATAAGGATAATAATAACCTACTTTATAGGGCTGCTCTGAAATACTGGCTTGTAGCACGTGCTCTATTAATATAACTGCCGCCATCATCCTCATACCATGTGTCTCTTCATAAGGAAAGCTAGGTTATGGTTGAGAATGAGATGCCTTTTATTTTCTGCATTGAGATGGATGCCATCAATTATCCAGCTGGCACAAAGAGGCTACCCCTCGGTTTATCCAATGCTTCTGGGGCCTGTCTGTTGGGAGTTCAATGGAGAGGACATAGTTGGTAGAGTGGCCTGTGGTGGAGAGGATGCCTCTTCTGGCACTTGTTTTGTAGACTGGACACACATAAATGTTCTGATGAAGAAATATTGCACTTTCCCCAGGTTTCAGCCAAATAATGGGCAAAGGATCATAGAGAATTTTGGGGAAAGACTCCTCGATCTGCATGGTTTTCCTGTCCCAGCGGGCACCTTCTAAGAAGAGTCCTTTTATGTAGGCCCCATCTTCTGGGTTACTCTCCATGACTGTTTCTCGTGTGGTTACCTGGAAAAGAGGGAGGTGTAAGTTCCATTACCTGCAATTTCCCTAAATGGGGCAGCATTAAGAGATTACAAAATCTGCTGCAATGTCTGCCTTTCCCAATATACAATTCCCAGGACACTGTGGCTTCTGTGATAATACTCCTGTCTTCACAAATGAACCAGGTCTGATTCCTAGCCAGCATGCTGCCCTCATATATGGTAGGCATAAAGAATGCACTAAAGTAGGAGCCAGGGGGCTACCTTAACTGTAACTAGCTTGGTGACCTTGCACAATCCTTCCTCTTTCTGGACCTGGATACATAAAGTGAAAGGTTAGACTCAGATGCATACTGGTAAAACAGTTGTCTGCCAGGGAGATATAAAGCCTTAATTTGTGCTTTTTGTCAGTTTCTATTGTGTAGATGTTTCAGGGTATTAACTATGTAATAACCAGATGCAACTGGTTCTGGTGAATTGATATGAGCTAGCTCCAGCACACCACTGTTTAGAGTCAGAGCTAGTTAAGTCAAATTCCTTAAGGTGAGTGCAGAAAAAGGTCCAGGTGTGGACCTTCTTCCAGAAGAAGAAGGAGCAGTGGGGTTTATGGTAAACCAGAGAAGACAAGCTTCATTTAAAATCATTCAAATTCTGGGGCACCCGGGTGGCTTAGTCGGTTAAGTGTCCGGCTTTCACTCAGGTCATGATCTCACGGTTCGTGGGTTCGAGCCCCGCGTCGGGCTCTGTGCTGACTGCCAGCTCAGAGCCTGGAGCCTCTTTCAGAGTCTGTGACTCCCTCTCTCTCTGACCCTCCCCTGTTGATGCTGTCTCTCTCTCTCTCTCTCTCTCTCCTAGAAATAAATAAAAAACATTAAAAAAAAATTAAAAAAAAAATCATTCAAATTCTAGGGGCACCTGGGTGGCTCAGTCAGTTAAGCGTCCGACTTTGGCTCAGGTCATGATCTCACAGTTTGTGGACTCGAGCCCTGTGTTGGGCTCTGTGCTGACAGCTAGGTCAGAGCCTAGAGCCTGTTTCAGATTCTGTGTCTCCCTCTCTCTCTGACCCTCTCCTGCTCACGCTGTCTCTCTCAGAAATAAATAAAACATTTTTTAAAAATTAAAAAAAAATAAAATCATTCAAATTCTAATCTTTTTGTTACTATGAATAGAATATTTTTCTTATTTTTACTTCTAAGTACTTATTGCTAGAATAGGAAAAGGCTATTGATTTTTGTATATTTAACCAGTATCCCTAGTATTCAATCACCATATCAGTATTCTGATACCTATTGCCTATGAGTATTCTGATAGGTGTAGTTTGAGTCTTTAGAGTTTCTAGGTACACAATAATTTCAACATCAAAAAATATGGATTTATCAATTTTCCAATATTTATCCTAGTTATTTTATTACATTATTGCATTTATTTCAGCTTCATGTTGCCTTCAAAGATTATCAAGTTTATTCATAAACTAAATTAAGACCTAGCAACTAGTCTGCAACCTCTGGACAAGATGATCTTACCCCTTTCTCTCCATATATGGACAAAGGTGATACTTGACTACTGGCCATTTCTTTGACTTCACTCTAAGCAAAGCACTACCCAAAACCATTAACATCTTTCCATATGAAGAGTCCACCATGTTGAATAAACAATAGGGGAGGATGCTTTAATTTTTCTTGGTATAATGGTGGCAGAGTTTTCCTCTAGAAAGATTCCTTATATATATACAGCGACAAAGCCTTGGGAGTTCTGATTCTGTCTGGAATAACTTTTGAAGCTATTTTTAAGTCATATTTCACTGTTCCATCTCAGAAGCATTTGGGCCTTAACACATCTAAATGTTTGGACTCATTAAGAAACAGGCAACATTGCTTTCTTTGGCTGATCCCTTGAGCTGGCCTAAGCCAAAGCACATCTACCTCAAACTCAAATCCGATGTGGTCAATGGGGATGGTGTATTTCCGGGCATAATTCTGAGAAACACCAGTCAAAAAAGACTGTGTGAAGTAAAATCCAGAGATCCAAAAGACCACAGGGGGCCCATGGTCAATCCACTCCTGGAGAGTCACAGAAATAAAAATTCAAAATCAATAGCACATCAAAAATAGTTCAAAGGCAGGTAATGTTAATGAGTCCTATTAAGAAAGATGGGTTTTTTCCCCTCATTTTTCTTAAAATAGGCAGACCTCTAGGTTTAGTTTATATTTTCCCACTTTTCCCCCCACCACTGAAATGAAAGTACAAAGTTACATATTTCTACTTTAAGAAGAGCACAGGTACAACCTGGTGTCAGGGTTATAATAGAGACTGGCAGGGGCTGTAATGTTGGAAACTACGTGCCTTATCTAAACTGAGCAACAGCCACTCATCTGAAGTTGCCATGCAGGAATGCAGCCCCATTGTTTCAACTCTTCCTTTTTTTGCAGGACGAACATTTGGATTTTTATGTGTAATAATTCAATGTTTACATGCTAACACAAAAAAATTTAAATTAGGGGCACCTGGGTGGCTCAGTTCAATGTCTGATTCTTGATTTTAGCTCAGGTCATGATCTCATAGTCACGGGATCAAGCCCTGCATCAGGCTCTGCGTTGAGCATGGAGACTCCTTGGGATTCTCTCTATCCCTCTCTCTTTCTCTGCCCCTCCCCTGCTCATGTTCACACATGCACACTCTCTCTTGCTCAAAATAAGTAAACTAAAAAAAAATTTTTTTTTAAATTACCAGGCAGCCAAACCAAATATATCTATTAGTCAAATCTGGCCCATGAACCACCAGTTTGTGACATTCTAGTTCCTACTCCTGCCTCTATAGGCTATTATCTTTTCAAAGCCTTTAAAAAGTCTCCCTCCCACCCTTAACTCTGGCAAGACTGTTTCTAGAATGTCCTCTCCACCTGAATGAGCACGCCAGGTACTCAGCTACCCTGAGTACCTCCCAGGTACCTGGAAGAAGGCCAGGCGGGCCAGCAGGTCAGCCACATAGCCCCCCAGGGGCTTTAGGGATGGGTAGGACTTGGCCATCCACATGGCTGGCACTTTACCCACGATCATGCTACTGAAGACATCCTCCAGCTCTGAGGACATCAGGACCTGCCCTTTGATGGCTCGGCCAAGATCAATGAGGCTTCTGCGAACCACCTTGGTCAGTCTGCAAGAACAAAGGAGCTGGCTCAGCCAGGCTCTCTAGCTTTACCTTACCCAAGTACACTGACTCAGGTCTCCTTTCACTTTTCCCCTCTTTCAAGGGTCAGACAAGTAATAAACATTCATGATAGAAAAATTATAAAGATGAGAAAAAAATGAAATCACCTGGTATCTCACTACCTAAAGATAACTTTGATGTTTATCTTTCCAAAATTTTCTATACATAAACATAAGTTATTTTTAAATGGTATTAACTATATTACTTTTTTGTAATCTGTTTCTCTCTTAGCATGTAGGGAGCATCTTTCCAATTCAATAGAGACATAAATCATCCTTTTTAAATGACTACAATGTATTTCATTTTATTTAACAACTTTCTTATTGCTGAAACATGTTATTTCTAGGTTTGTTGTCACTGCAAATAACATTGCTAGGAACATCCATCCATATCAATCTTTGTGGAAACTTATAATAATGGTTTTCCTGTGAAAGGTAGAATTTCTAGGTAACAGGTAATATAATTTGAAGGGTTTGATCCATATTGCCAAAGTTCTTTTTATGGATTATGAGGTCCTTGCCTGAGAAAAGGCAGCCTGGGAGATGCCAAGTTGGCCTGCCTTTGTCTCTGGCCTCTATGTTATGAGGCATAGCCAAGCCCAGAGGGAATTCACCTGAGAGTGCCAAAGAATATGCCACCAGAAATAACTTGTCATCTCCAGCGATTTTTGGAATCCCAGCCAAATGGATATGAGAATGATCATATGCAAGAAACAGATTCCTGGGTGTGTAATCACTAAATATTCACATTAAGAGGAATTTAATTCATATTAAGAGGGTCAGACATTTGGTTCATGTGGTTGGCTGAGGAGTCAAGGGGCAAAGTTACTGCCTGAGGGATTATTCCACAGACCTTTGGCTATTACACCTAAAGACTTACTTGCAAGAAGTTTTTCTATTTTTGTAACTATGAGCTCTGCTAGTTTCAAGGTTTTAGGAAGGAACACTTGCCTCAGAAGACACAATAATGAGTCCCCTGAATTGGAAACTGAACTGTCACTTAATCATTTTGGGCTTCTCATACCACATGGTGAACAGGCCAAAAAAAGGTAATTGGTGAGGATGTGGGAGTGGATTACTCAATGTGATTAATCCTGACCGTCACTGGAAAATAAGATTGCTGTTGCCCTGTTCTCTCCTATTACAATGACCAGTGTACAAATGACTAGTAAAGGCTAGTGATGGCCCCTGCAACCACCAAGGAAGAGCTCCAGTGACCTTAGGAGAGGATGGGTGGCAGAAGAGGGAAGCCACTAGGCTTGGTATCTGGATGAATGACAACTACATCCCATCATGCCAAAGTATCTGAATCACAGCAATACTACTGCATCCTTAGCTCACACCCCATACTTTGCTTTGTTTCCCCAATTGGTCAACTGCCTATTGACTCTAGAGTTAACTCTAATCCTAAAACTGAGAAGGCAAGGAATATTTAGATGACTTTCTTCCAGTTCTCTACTACTTCAAAGTGAGGATGTCTCTAAAACTAAGCAATAACCAATGAGGCAAAATGGAGACAGTAACGGAGAGCTGGGAGCAGTGAGAACCTTAGACTTGAAGACAGAAGTAATGAGTTTTCTCATTTGGTACAGATGGTCTTTGAGAACTCTTTCAGTTTTGTTTAGAAGTCAAGTCAAGATGATCTATTGGGCTCTATGCTGTAGTAATTAGAGAAGTGAAGAGGGCCTGAGACCCTTCTCCCCATGGGCAGCCCATCACACCCTTTTCTTTATTTGCCCTGATTTCACATATTGGCTAAGTGTATGGGCTTTGGAATCAGACAGCCTGGGTTCAAACTCAGTTCTGTCACTGAATGACTGTATGTGCAAGTTACTTAACTTTTCTGGGTCTATTTTATCACCTGTAAAATGGTGGCAGAGGGATTATTAACTGTGCATATTTTATTAGACTATTAAATGGTTTGAATGCAAACACATGCATGGTTCTTGGACCCACACCCAGCACTAAGGGCTCAAGAAAAGTGGCCCTAAGAATTACTTTTACTATGAGTCTGCTTGGTATTGGTTTTAACCTGACTTTACAGGTGTTCTATCAATGAGTGGAAGAGAATGAATAGAAAAATTGAGTTAACCCTGGGTCAATACATGCTGGAATGGTCCTATTTATAGCCCTCCCCATGGGTGGGGCCAACCACTTCCTCTGCACGGCAACCCTTATCAAGTGTACATGTCAGTTACTACCCATGAGATCGTACCCCTACATTCCCACTCCAACAATCCAAGTAAGACCATCCAGCCCACCTGTTGAATCTGATGAGCTCCTGCCTTAGGACGGTGTTCATGGATTCCTCATAGACCACAGGGTACAACTTCACAACCACTTCCAGGTCAAAGTCATCTGGAAGCTTGGAGAGTATGTCCTGGGCCAGGTCCTCAATGACTTCCTTAAAGTACAGACAGTAGAGAGGTGAATGAGAAACCAGGCCTGTGCACTGTGACTTTATTTGGGTAAACCTGAAGCAGTGAGCATTGGTCTTTTTAATCAGCCTACAGGACCTTCCTGTGAACTCTCCTACAGAGGCCAATTCTGCCTGGGGGAAAGGAGGTCACTCACTTTTCTACCAGTCTTCTGGAGGGCATCACCTCTTGGCCCAGAAAGTGAAAAAGCAAAGCAGTGAGAGCCCTATTCTCACACCTGAAGCAAGGGTCTGAGGGCTCAGCAGGTAGCCTCAGGGCAGTGCTGAACCCATCCAAACTCCTCCTAGGAGACCATTTCTCACAGCTCTTTCAGCCAGCCCCTCAGAACCAGTTCTTGGTACAGATGGGACTCTTGCTTGGTGTGCCAGTGACTGGACAGGACACCTGGGAAGGTGGTAAGCCATTCCTCAGCATTGAACAAGAATAGCCCTGGGCAACAGGGTTGACCAAATAGGGGAGTGGACAGGCCTAGAGGAACAAGAAGTAGGACTTGGGTGTGAGAGAGACACACAGCTCTGCCATCCTGTGGATCTGAGAGGCTTGGAACACACACTTCCTTCCCTCTTCCCACTGTCAGGGGAATTTCCATCCCTAAACTGAGACCAAGCAGGCTGTTCTATCTTCACACCTATTATCATTTATGGCACTATGAACCAAATCAAGAGAAATCCACAGCTGAGAGGACTTGAACATGGAGTAGCTCAGAAGGTGGAGAAGGGAAGGATAGGAAAGAAGAGAGTGTGGTGGAGTCAGGAGATGGTGGTCCTGGATCTGACTCTGCCTCTGAGTTGATGAATGCTTTGAAGCAGGTCTCTTCCTCTCACTGGGCTCATTTCACGCCCATCTGTAGATTGAGGATGGTGGACCAGGTCTGTGCCTCATAAAGCATGAACTGTGAGAGGCACCTAAAATGATTCTAGGTGTTTCCAGGACATGGAGCAAATCATGTTGAATCACATGGTGAGAAAGTCACTCTCTTTTCAAGTTTCAGCCATCGTTCTCTTTTCATTATTCTCAAGGACAAAGTCTCAGATCAGTGCTAACTAAATGCTCTATAACACTGGCTGATCTTCCTCTTTACACAAGAAGCCAGCAGGGCCTCAGCAACATCATTTGTGAAGAACCTAATAACCGTTTAGCTTTCATTTTCTTTTGTGGCTGTCATGACTTTATGGAAATGACATTGGATTTCCATTTATGGTAATGATGTGAAAGGGTTTTTTTTTTTTTTTTTAGTATTTTATTTTTTAAGTAATCTCTACACTCAGTGTAAGGCTGGAACTCATGCCCCCTAGATCAAGAGTTGCATGATATGTAGTTTTTAAAAGAAATGTTTTTAAGCAAAAGAGATTTAGTTTTAAATATTAGATAAATGTAGTATAGATGATATATGGGTATAGCAACAATTCCAGAGGGTTATATAGGAGCAGCTGACGATGTGGAAACACTGTTGCTCTCCCAGCTCTGTATTTAAGGACTTTCAGCAGGAAGACCGAGCACCTATGCCCTGTGGGGTCTGCCAGGCCTCCAATCTTCGGTATCCTAGGTCATCATCCACAACCCTGCATGACCACCAGATGGACAACTGCCTGGGAAATGGAATTTTGTATCCTGTCCAAGCTCAGTTACCTGAGGAGACTTGCCACTCCCTCCTGACTGCCTAGGGAGGGTCAGCAGCACCCCTTGAAACAGCTGGTTGGTTTCCTGGTTGTCCTTGGTGATGTCAGCATTCTCATGGAGGCCAAAGACTTCTGGGTGGGCTGTGATGGGCAGGTTCCTAAGATACTCGATATAGGACTGGAAAGGAAATGTTCAGTTGACACAAACCCAGGTCCCCTGGAGTCCTAGAGATCAATCAGGGCTTGGCTGGACCTAACCCAAGAACCACATTGGATTGTTAGCAGAGGCCATACCTACTTATCACCCTACCACCCCACACACCACACACATACACACACACACACACAAAGAGGGTGAAGACACTCCAAGCTCTTCCTCTTACAGTCTTCTGGGGAGTGAGTATAAAGGCAGAGTATACCACCTCCCACCCCTAGCTTCTCCCTGTTCCCCCTGCAGTTCTGGCTTTGCAGTCAGACTGAACTGGGTTTGGATTCTAGCTCTATTGAAAACTAACTGTGTAGCCTTGATCCCCAGCTTCCATATCTGTAAATGGGAAGATAAGTGAGGTTACAAAGGATAGACCTTGGCATATAACAGGTGCTGAGTAAAATAAAGCCCTCTTCAGGGCTTTATTCTTCCTGTTTTCTTCTTCCTGTTCTCATTCTCCCATCCAGTTTTTCTGTCCTTCCTTTTAGTCACTTTCTGAACCTTTGTTTTCAAGTAGCAATTTGCAACTTGTTTACTACCAAGTCTTCATTTTAACCATCCTTTCCCTTAATCCCCCAAGATGGACCCCACAGTTTGAAAAGATCTTGTCTATCAAATACCCAGTTTTCATTCAACAGTAATAATGTCTCTCTTAGAGGCTTTTTGGAATATTAGAAATGGCTTATGGACCAAGTCAGGAAGCCCATAGCTACCTGTGGCTCTCCTTGACTACACAGCAGCCCGTAGCCACATGGAGACTGCCAAGCCTCTCACCTGGTAAGAGCCATGAGGAGGGATGTAGTAAATGTCTCCAGGAGCGAGGGAGTAATGGTCCTGCTCGATTTCCTTACAGTAGAATGTGGACAGAAGGGATAGCAGAAGACGCCTGTCTTTGTCATCAGTCACTCTGCCCCCGTAATTACATTCCCCTGCAGACAACCAACAGGAAGGAGTTGAGCCCAAGGAAAGTCATAATGAACTTGGTCATTAATCTAAAACAGAGGATTCTTCCAACCAAGGAACTCTGCTGAGATGCAGGGTTGCTAAAACCAATGCTCACCTTGGGATGAGGCCAGGTCTTTTTGTTATTATGTTTGCTACAAAAATAGGACATGTTCACCATATTAGAAATTAGGAAGTAAAAATAAGCTGAAAGAAAAAAACAATACAATCACCAATAATTCCACCAAAGGTAGCTGTGAACCTTTAGGCATCTTCTTTGTGTGTGTGTGTGTGTGTGTGTGTGTGTGTTTGTGTGTGTGTGTGTATGTGTATGTACATACATATGTGAAAGGCATTACATAAAGGTGGTTCAGGGCAAGCACTTTGGCATGAGACTGTCCTGGGTTCCAATTCCAGCAGCTTTTCATCCAAGACGTGGAGATAATTGCAGTACCCATCTTGCAAGGTTGTGGTTAATAATGCTTATAAAACACTTAGCACAATACTTAGCACACAGAAAGCATTCAATTTATTACAGCTATTACAAAATTGTGATTATCCCATACATACTGCTTTGGGATACTCCACCCCCATCATGAATATCATTCTCTAAGACCCAGGTTTCTACACTCAGATTTCTACAAAAATAGTTAGGTAATTCTTTGGAAGCCACATCAAATCCATCTCGCCAAGCCCATGACGCATTTTCTGGCTGGTCTAGATTCCATAATATGTGGGTGCCACCTGGTATTTAGTAGTTATGGACAACACACTAGTCTTCAAGGAGGAAACACATTGCGTGTTTACGTGTGTATGAAGGATGGGCTCATTTCCAATTTCAACCATTCCAGGAAGACACAGGTCTACAGACAAGAAACAGGAAGTATGGCCCAAGGTGGGGGCAGGAGGCTTCAGCTTCTCTTGGTCTTGGAGGGGTCTAAATTTGAAGGAGGAGGATATGGCTCATTAAGGGAAGAGTAAGGGTCTACTTACCTTTTGAGTAATTTGAGCCCTGCAGATGCTGTTTTATCCTAAGCCAGAGCATCTAGATTTCTGAGGCTTTCTTTTGAAAAATTTTTTTAATGTTTACTTATTTTTCAGAGACAGAGACAGAGCATGAGCCGAGGGCTGGGGGCGGGGAGGGGAGAGAAAGAGAGACACACAGAATCTGAAGCAGGCTCCAGGCTCTGGCTGTCAGCACAGAGCCCGATGCAGGGCTTGAACCCACGAACCATGAGATCATGACCTAAACCGAAGTCGGACGCTCAACTGACCCAGGTGCCTCTTTGAGGCTTTCTCTATGGACTTTTCCAGGCTTTTAGCAAAGTTCAATTTGAACATGATAGCTGGCCTCAGCTATAAAAAGTTTTTGATAGCACTATATTAAATAAAATATATGACATCAAAGGGACTGTGGGTTTCCCTCACTGAAGTCAGCATGGCAGAGCTTAAGGGCACCCAAAAGGGAACCCAAGTGAAGGTAGATCTCAGGCACAAAGTCATAGTGTAAGGTCCTGCCACCACTGCCTCGTCAGCAAATTTTCCTCCAAAGGATCCCCTTGCAGGCTTTGGGTTTTATGTTTGTGAAGGAAGATGAATTTCTTTATAGCTACTTGTATGTCTATTCTGGTGTCAAGAGGGAACCAGGATGTGCTTTTGTCTCTTTTTCTTTTTTAATGTTTATTTTTTAATTTTTAAATTATTTTTAAAGGAGCCCAACTATTTAAAAACATTTTTTAATGTTTATTTTTGAGAGAAAGAGAGAGAGGGAGAAAGAGAGAGAGAGCATGAGCAGGAGGGCCAGAGAGAGAAGGAGACACACATCCGAAGCAGGCTCCCATCTGTAAGCACAGAGCCCAACATAGGGCTTGAACCCATGAACCCTGAGATCATGACCTAACCTGAAGTCAGACGGTTAACTGGCTGAGCCACCAAGGTGCCCCTAATGTTTGTTTATTTTTGAGAGGGAGAGAGAGGGAGAGAGACAGAGAGAGGGGAAGCAGGCACTTATGTGGGGGAGGGGCAGAGACGGAGATTGGGGGTGGGGGCTGGGGTTGGACAAAAGATCCAAGGCAGGCTCTGCGCTGATAGCAGAGAGCACTATGTGGGGCCTGAACTCAGGAACCGTGAGATCATGACCTAAGATGAAGTCAGAAGCTTAACCAAATGAGCCACTCAGGGTGCCCTTGCTTTTGTCTCTTCTAAGGTCTCCACTCTCTGCCAAAGGGCTGGGGGTATCAGATTAAGAATGTACTGACTTCGGCCCATCAAATGTGATAACCACTGTTAAACTGAGACCTATCTCTTTGGTTTAGTGTCAGTACAGAGTTCTAACAATCATCCACATCTCGTTCTCCTTTCCTTCTAGGCACATAGGTGGGTTACACTTCTCTGGGTCCCTTGCAGGGGGATGGGTGTGGGAGACAACTTCTTGTGCATTTAATTCCTGGCATGAGCGCTTCAGTGCTATTCCTGTGGCAGTGACCACACAAGTATGTGCTGAGATGTGACCTCAAAAGTCAGTGGAGCTTCTGCCAGCTGACAGATAATCAGTGAGCACAGACACCTGCCATTTCACCCCGGACATGTAGAGTGGGCGAGAAGTGGACCTTGAGATGTCTTACACTCCTGAGATGCGGGGATTGTTGATTATCTTGGCCTACTTAGCCTATCCTGACCAGTCTAGGTGAGAAGTGAGTCTCCTCCAGCTGGCTGACACGGTCAGGGCAGGTTGCTTTATGAGCTGCAGGCAGTCCGATACTAAGACCATATCCCAGAGCAAGTATGCACTCATTCCACATTCTGAAGAACAGCTCTAGCATGTGCTTCTGCATGACCTGAAATGATGGGAAAATGACTCACCTCTTTAGAGAAGTTCTTTCGTCAAACTAATATCCACTGAGCTTATGTTGTACGCGTCACTTGGGTTTTGTTTTAGGGGACAGTGTGCTGACTTAAGTAAGGTCTATGTGATCTTTTACAACTGAACTTAATCACTCTGAAGCACGATTTCTCAATCTTAGCAGTATTAACATGTTGCACTGGATAGTTCTGTGTGGTGGGGACTGTCCTATGCATTGTGGGATGTTTAGCAGCAACACTGGCCTCTACCCAGTAGCATCCTATTTAGTGGTGACAAGCAAAAATGTCTCCAGACATTGCCAAATGTCCATTGGGAGGGGGAGAACTTCCCTTTGTTGAGAACCATTGCTCTAAGGCATGAGTCTCATTGGCTCTAAAATGAGGTCACTAACATGAAGCTCATAAGGTTACTGTGAAGACTCAAAGCGATGATTGTGTATATACGGAGCATCTGCCGCACAATCGGGGAAAGGGTCCACAGAAACTCTTTAACATATGGAGCTGAGGAAGGAACTTGTGTGTAATCTTGAAGATGCAGGGTTTTCCACCTGTGCTGCATTCTGACCTTTGGCCATGGTATTCCACTCACTTTTCTTGTCTATATTTTATCTTCTATCCCTGGGCCTACCTGATGTATTCCATGAGGGAAGCAGCCAAGTTCTATCCATTTACATTCTTCTATATTATGCACTAGTAAATAATATAGTGGGTGACTAATAAATAAATAATAAATTTATTAGTAGGTGACTAATAAAAGGTCGCTGTAGACTGCTTTAATATAAAACAGCAAGTGCTGTTTTCACTTCGGGGTACCTCTGCTGGGAATGCTCTCCTTCTTCCTTCTCCCTACCTTGCTTTCTCCTTCCGCTTGTAAAACTCCTTCATCCCTCAAAACCCATCCTTCATGTCTTCAGAAAGTTTTCTATGCTCATCCCCTACCCCATCCCTGAGATTTAATCATTGCATTGCCTTTCGACTTTATAAATGTTTCTCTTGTTGAACTTAAGACTGTATTGTCATTTATTTCTTTTTATATATATTTTATTTTGTGGACTATGAGCCACTTGAAGGTAAGAATTGTATGTTCGTTTTTTACAGTATCTCTCATGGTGACCAGCATTAGTAAGAGTTCAATGTTTGTTGAAAGAATGATTGAGTAAGTAAATGAATGGAGGTGGGACCAGAAGAGCAGAAGGGTGGAGTATGATACTGGACATTTATAACTGCAAAGCCTCCTCCCAGAAATACCTGTCAGGTAAGTCAGAGCCTCAAATGGCACCTCCTTGTAGTCGTTCAAAAACATCTGGATCTGCCGCATACTAATCCGCAGGTCAGATTCATTGAATTCATAAGGAATATTCCAGCCTGAACAAAGCACAGAAGAATTAGAGACTTCAGTGCCAAGAGCTCATAATTCCCACTCAGACACTGAGCTGTAGAGTTAAGCATCATTATGGAGCAGGAGCCTCTTTCAGCCCCATGAATATCAAGCACCAGGCCAACTATTAGCCTTGACATTTACTGCCAATGTGGGAGCCATTCTGCCTGAGAAAACATCCATTCTAAAATCAATTTCCTTATGGATCTCCCCATTTGTTAAGGTAGATGTTAATATCCTGGGATTTGTGGAATGAGAATAATTCACCCTGGCTGGAATACTGTGGTAATGCACAGGGTTCCAAAAATAACACTAAAGCATAGCTAGAGAGCAGTATCTATGATTAGGCAACAGAAATAAGTCAGCTTGGAGAATTCCCCTCCTCGTGCTCATGGGAAAATGGGATGGCCGGCCTTGAAAAAACTATCACTTGTATTTTCAAGGGTATTATGATACATGCCCAGTGGGGCTGGGAAGTGACATAAATGTGTGAACTAACTGGGTACGGTGTAAGACGGTAAGACGGCAGGGTTCAGTGGGATCTGTGCTCAACAGGGACATTTACTTTCCTCCTGAACATTTACATTCAAATAAAAAATTTAGCAAAATAAAAAATTCGTGTGCTGGCAAACAAAACACAATGGGCCAGTTGGCTGCAAGTCAAACTTTTACATGGATTTTTGGAGATCTGGCATGGGTGGGAGAATAGTGGTGGGAGAATGTGGTATATGAAACACAGATGCAGAGGGAGTGTCCACCCCAGGCTGTGCCATCCCCGTACCCCTCAGTGGAAAGGTCAGGTGGTCTGTGAGGCTAACAGGGGCTGTGGGTGGTGGGAGAAGGAAAGGAGGAAGATGCTCAGAGAGAAATCTCCAAGAGTACAGTTTGCCTCCATATTTAAGCCAAAACAACAGCTGAAAATGCATTGCCTTGGGCCATTTCAAGACTACTGAATAAAATCACAGGCAGCCCAACCTTTAAAGCATGTGGATATGGAATCTGTATTTAGCAGCTGGATGTTCTGCTCTAACAAGAGCATTAAGATAGAGTATTAAGTTAGGCCATGGACAGGTTATGTTAATAATGAAATTTATTTTTAGTTTTTCAAGAAGTACAGACAAATGTCCCAGTTGTACCTCCTTCATTGTTATGCACATATTTAGAGAACTACTCAAAATGTCATAAATCACCTGATGACAACTCCCTGGAAAATGGTCATTGTACCTAAGATAGGCAAATACTCACCAAAGGGAAGGGCTTACAATTTCTCATTAACATATTACTTCAATAATTAGGAGACCTCTAATTTTGGAGCATCACTTCTTTACCTGACGTTGGTAGTGACCTGATTATAGGGTTTTCAGATTTATCAAATAAAAATACAAGACAGTGAATTTTTAATTTCAGATAAACAAATCATGTTTAGTCTAAGTATGTCCAAAATATTATATGGAATATACTTATACAGTATTTTACTGGCAACCTTATCTGAGAACAAACTTGCACACACACTTGCATTTGTCTGTGATTTGTGCCCCAGGAGTCCAGGTAAGTCATATCTTACCTAAGGGTCCAAAGTTTCTCCTTTCTTGAACAATGGCATGGAAGAAACATAGCCCAAACAATAGCTTCTGCCATATGACTGCCTTTGTACAGCTTTGGAAAAACACGGGGTCTGAGATGGGGTCATTGAGGTAGGAGCGCAACAGGTTGGCCCGCAGCCCTTTGGGGGGCTCATTGGTCATTTTGATCCCATTTTGGAGGATGCTGACTGGAAATTTCTCTGATGGATAGCTGGTTAACCAGAGTCTGGAAGAAGAAAAGATCTAACTATTTAGAGCAATGCAGTAAGTTATATTGAAAAACAGTAACAAAAAAATAATAGCCACCATTTATTAAGCACTACTGAATGCCAAACCCCATGCTAAGAATTTAATATATGTTCCTTCCTTCACTTGAATACTCTCAGCCACCCTTTGTGAAGGGATTAGCTATCCCCTTATACCAGTGAGGAAATAGAAGCATGCAGACATCAAGTGGGTTTTTCAAGAACAAACCACTTAGAAGCAACTGAAATGGGATGTGAACTCAGGGCTCCTTGACTCCAAAGGCCCTGTCTTAAACACCACACCATATCTCTCCCCTGCTAGACTACCTGAGAATCTACTATGGTGGGATACTATACCTGGCAACCCAGGAGTTGCCAGGAGCGAAGGGAAGAGGCCATAAACAGGTAGCTTGAGGCCTGACTTCAGGCTGCAGTTAGCTGATATTTAGCTCATACCAAGCAAACCAACACAATGCTATAACATAGTTTTGAAGTAGTTGCCAACTTTTAAAAAACTAGGGCTTTCTTTTAAAATTCTAGATTCCCATCTTCCCTTTAATAATGAGAAAATCTGATCACGAGGGGCCCACATTCCTGTATGGCAATAGGCACATGGTATTAGGCAGTCACCACTCTTCTCTAAAAGGCATGGGCCTCTAGTTCACTGCAGTCCCCACCACTCTCTGTTGATGTCCAACACCGAGGCTGACTGCCCATGACGACTGCTACTATACTGTGGGAACTGGAATATCTCCTGTGGCCAGTCCTCTTCACTCATATATGTTATTCCTGGCTCCTGTAGGCACTTGGGGTAATAACTTTTGGGTTAGGACCAAGGTTAGAAGATCTTAATATCAGCATAATTTTTTGTTCATTGAGGGTATCATTGATGGTAATTAATCAAGTCACCATCCTAAGCCAAACAGAATTCTTCAAACTAATGGATTCCCCTTAAAATCTTCTATGAATTTTATAGGAGTCTTACATGAATATAACAAACCAGGGCCTAATCTGGCTTTACAAATAAACACCAAACACTTTCCTATTTTCAAGCAAACATGACTAAGATGAAAATAACCAGGGGCACCTGGGTGGCTCAGTGGGTTAAGTGTCCAACTTTGGCTCAGGTCATGATCTCATGGCTTGTGAGTTTGAGCCCCATGTTGGGCTCTGCTGATAGCTCAGAGCCTGGAGCCTGCTTAGGATTCTGTGTCTCCCTCTCTCTCTCTCTCTCAAAAATAAACAAACATTAAAGAAAGAAAGAAAATAACCAGCAAGCTTTGTGGCCTAGAACAGGAGTTGGCAAACCTTTCCTATAAAAGATCAAAGAGTAAATTTTTATGCTCTGCAGGCCATATGGTCTTGGTTACAACTACTTATGTTGTGAAAGCAATCAGAGATAGGATATGAATAAGCATGGCTGTATTTCAATAAAACTTTATTTATGGACACTGAAAGTTGAATTTCATATAGTTTTCTTGTGTACAAAACGTTGTTTCGATTTTTTTTTCAGTCATCTAAAAATGTAAAAACTCTTCCTGGCATATAAGCCATACAAACAGGTAGCAGGCTGTATTTGGTCTGCAGGCCATAGTTTGCTGACCCCTTGCCTGGAATAAGAGAACATTTGAGTTGAAAAAGGTTTTAAAGTCTGTCTGGCTCAAAAAAAAAACCAAAAAACCAAAAAAACAAACAAACAAAAACCATTTAAAAAAAAAAACAACTCAAAAGGGGCACCTGGGTGGCTTAGTCAGTTAAGCGTCCGACTTTTGCTTAGGTCATGATCTCGCGGTTCGTGGGTTCGAGCCCCGCGTCGGGCTCTGTGCTGACTGCCAGCTCAGAGCCTGGAGCCTCTTTCAGAGTCTGTGACTCCCTCTCTCTCTGACCCTCCCCTGCTCACGCTGTCTCTCTCTCTCTCTCTCTCTCCTAGAAATAAAAAAAAAAAACAAAAAAAACAAAAACATTTAAAAAAAAAATAAAGTCGGTCTGGCTCATCTTGTCATTTTGTATATGCAAAATCTGAGGCCCAATGTTGCTAGGCTTTAAAGTTCACAAAAAAACAGGTAGCTGTTTCCAATATTGATTAAAATTCCACAGAGCCCAAGAAATACAGGTTAGAGTGGCATGGATATTGGTGCCTACACTACAAGTGAGGTTTTTTCCATGACAATTTTTAAAAATCAGATCCACTGACATTTAATGTAGCTTCCCAGACACATCTCCTATGACATCCCCTAACAACTTCTCAGTATATACCCCATAGTCACAGAATAACTTCTCAGTGTTTCCCTCATACACATCGTTGCTTTTAGATGTTGTCCCTTCGGCCTGGAATGTCCTTCCTGGAAATTCCTATCATCTTTCAAAATCCCAGGCAACTGTTAAGCCTCTAGGCATTCCCCAACTTTCCCTTCCCTTTTCTGTGCTCCATGGGTCTTATTCAAGCAAGTACAGCAGGTACTGCATGGCGTCAACACATTCATCTGCGGTCTGTTTTCTGCTAGATGAAAACTGTGTTTCCTCATCTTTGCACTCCCAGCCACCAGTATGAGGTCTGGAGCTCAAATTTGGGGCCTGGAAACAGGCAGTAGTTGGGGTAGCACCTCACCTGAATCTGATGTTAGTGCTTTCAGGAACAATCACCTCCTCACAGATCTTCTCCAGACTAGGCATCCAGCTTGTGGCCAGGTGGCAGTTCTGTAACACCACCCAGGTCCCATCTTTGATGGCAGTGTTGATCATTTTGGCAGCAATTGAGCCTTGGCCTTGGCCAAGGGAGATGGTTTGTGTTCTGGCGCCTCCCATGCCTAGATCATCAGCAAACTTCAACAGGCCTGAGACCAGGAAGAAAAGGGGCTTTTGAAAGAGGACAGGCCAGCTAAGACCATATTAACAGTAACTATGCAGGAGGAAGGGTTACATCAAAATTCTGGACTCAGAAAGAAACTCATTGGCTTCTGTCAATTACAAAAGTAAACATCTCTATGGGGAAGCTTTAGACTTCTGGTTAAGTAGCTTCTATGGTGAATGAAGCTACTATTGATTCCTCTTTTGTTCTGAATACTTAGACTTTTAAAAACGTTTTTTAAAAGTGTTTATTTTTGAGAGACAGAGAGGGGGAGAGAGAGAGCATGAGCAGGGGAGGGGGGGAGAGAGAGAGAGAGAGAGAGAAGCAGGCTCTAGGCTCTGAGCTGTCAACACAGAGTCCAACCCAGGACTTGAATCTCAAGATCATGACCTGAGCCAAAGTTGGACACTTAACCAGCAAAATGAGCCACCCAGGCTTCCCTTTAAGTTTTTAAAAAGTAATCTCTACCCCTAGTGTGGAGATTGAACTCACAACCCCAAGATCAAGAGCCGCATTCTCTTCCAACTGAGCCAGCCAGGCGCCCCAGGCATTCTTGATTTAAAAAAAAAAAAATTATACACACTGGAAAAAAAAGAGTCTGAGAGGCAGAAATTCCCAGGTGCCAAAAATGAAGAGGGAACTCAAAACTAGAGAGATGAGCATACAACCAAAGAACTAGAAACTGGGTTTTTACAAATGTATTTTACTAGAAAAATAGGCACTTGTACAGTGAAATTTCAAGTAAGTCTCTTTCACTTCTCTCTTCCTCTGAGGCAGCCAATGTTACTAGCTTTTTGTGAATCCTTCCAAAGATATTTTATCCATTTAAATGCATGTATACTATTATGTGAATTGCAGAATACTAAATTTGCTTCTTTCACTTAGATGTTTTCCACATCAATACAGGCATAGCTCAGAGATATTGCAGGTTTGGTTTCAAACCACCACAATAAAGTGATGGTGCAATAAAATGAGCAAATGATTATTTCTGGCCTCCCAGTGAATACAAAAGTTATGTTTACACTATAATATCATCCGTTAAGTGTGCAATAATATTATGTCTAAAGAAAAATGTATGTACCTTAATTGAAAATATTTTATTGCTAAAAAAATGTTATCATCAGTAAGTTATAATCACTGATTACAGTTCACCATGACACATAACAGTGAAAAGTTTGAAATATTGCCAAGAATTACCAAAATGTGACCCAGAGACATGAAGTGAGCAAATGTTGTTGGAAAAATGGCACCAATACTCTTTCTGCCATCTTGGAGCCTGGAAACAGGACTTCTAAAACAACAAATATGTCTGGAAGGCTGTGGTCCAAGGCCAATTTTCTTCGGAACCAGAGGGAGCACATGGCACTTCTTAAAATTGAAGGTGTTTATGCTCAACATAAAACTGAATTCTATCTACGCAAGAGATGTGCTTATGTGTACAAAGCAAAGAACAACACAGTAATTCCTGGTGGCAAACTGAAGAAAACCAGAGTACTCTGGGGAAAAGTAATTCATGCTCATGGAAGCAGTGCCATGTTTTGTGCCAAATTTTAAAGCAACCTGACCACAAAATATGTGTGATGCTGTATTCCTTAAACTTAACTGAGGGCTACCTGGGTTGCTCAATCAGTTCAATGTCCGACTTTGGCTCAGGTCATGATCTCACAGTTTGTGAGTTCGAGCCCCACATCAGAATCTCTGCTATCAATGTTGAGCCTGCTTCAGATCCTCTGTCTCCCTCTCTCTCTGCCCCTCCCCCTGCTCGTATGCAATGTGTGCTCTCTCACTCAAAAATAAGTAAACATTAAAAAAAACCTTTCCTTAGACAATCTTTCATTTAAAAAACAAATAAACAAATGTGCAGATTTGTCCTCTTAAAAAAATAAGAAAATTGGTACTGATAGGTTGTTAGATGCAGGGTTGTCACAAACCTTCAATGTGTAAAAAGATATACTGCATCTGCAAAGTGTAATAAAGTAGAGCACATTAAAATGAGTTATGCATGTACATACAGAAAAGTCTTATTGGTTTTCATGGTTACATAGCATTTCACCATTGGAATATACCATACTTTATTTAACCAATCTAGATGTTAGGAGATTGTGGACACATAACTTGCACTCATAAGAAATGGGGGCTAGAACTGAGACTTCGGTAGACAATGAGGACCTTCAAAGGGCTGCACCTTTGGCTACTGGTCTAGAAGCAATGCAGAAGCTCATCACTGGCCTGGAGCCTCGGTGGAAAAAATAACTCCCTACTGAAAAAACAAAACACTAAGCCTATGCCACATGTGGATGAAGGGTGTGGGTTTATAGTACCCTGTGGGTAGGATTCCCAGACTGAGAAATTTCCCATAAAATTGATCTAGAATGGGAGCACCTGGGTAGCTCAGGTAGTTAAGCCTCTGACTCTTTGTTTCAGCTCAGGTCATGATCTCATGGTTTCTTGAGTTCAAGCCCTGTCTTGGGCTCTGCAATGACAGTTTGGAGTTTGTTTGGGCTTCTCTCTCCCTCTCTCTCTGCCTCTCCCCTGCTCACACTGTCTCTGTCTCTCTCAAAATAAATAAACTTAAAAAGAATTTTAAAAAATTTGATCTAGAATGGCAACCCTCCTGGGGCATCAGTGTTTGCATATAAAAAGTTGTTTTGTTATGGTACCCCTAAGAGCCCCTAAAAACCCAAGGTATTAGAAGACTCCCACAAAAGAACACAAGCTTGCTGACTGTGAACTCACAATAGAAAATTACAAGCTACGTGAGGAAATATACCACTATAAGGGATAGTCAGCACATAGAACAATCAGGAAAATTAATACCCCACAGATTACACATAAACTCTGTTATGAGCCTAATTATGTCCCTTTCAAATCCATATGTCAAAGCCCTAATCCCCAGGACCTCACAATGTGGCTATATCTGGAGATGGGGTCTTTAAAGAGGTAATTAAGCTAAAATGAGGTCAACAGGTCAGGTCCTAATCCAATAGGACTGGTGTCCTTATAAGAGGAGGAGACTGAGACATGGACATACTCACAGAGAGAAGACCATATAAAGACACAGGGAGAAGATGACACAGGGAGAAATTGGCCACAAACAAGCCAAGGCCTCAGAAGAAACTAACCCTGCTGATGCCTTGATTTTGGATTTTCAGTTTCCAGAAATGAGAGGAAATAAATCTCTTTTATTTAAACCATTGAGTCTTTGATATTTGTTTATAGCAGCCCTAGCAGATTAATATAATCTCTGAAAAAGGCCATGAAAGAAATACATCTAAAAATCATTAAAGGACCACAAAGCATAATAAAATTCACAGTTCTATGAAAAAAGAAATACATGAATTTCAAATAAAATAAAACTTCTAGAAATGGAAAGTACTGTCACTGCAGATAAAAACTCAAAGTACTGTTCATAGCAGCACTCTCAACAATAGCCAAAACATGGAAAGAGCCTAAGTGTCCATCAGCAGATGAATGGATCAAGAAGATGTGGTTTATCTATACGATGGAATACTACATGGCAATGAGAAAGAATGAAATCTGGCCATGTGTAGCAACATGGATGGAACTTGAGGGTGTTATGCTGAGCGAAATAAGTCAGGCAGAGAAGGACAAATACCATATGTTTGCACGTATAGGAGGATTAGGAGGAACTTAACGGAGGACCATGGGGGAGAAGAAGGGGGGAAATAGTAGGGGAGAGGGAGAGAGGCAAACCATGAGAGACTCTTGAAAGCTGAGAACAAACTGAGGACTGATGGGTGTGGGGGGAAGGGGGGAGAAGGGCATGGAGGAAGGGACTTGTGGGGATGAGCACTGGGTGTTATATGGAATCCAACTTGACAATAAACTATTTGTAAAAAAAACAAAACAAAATAAAAAAACCCTCAAAGTACTGATTAAAAGAACAGGGTAGACACAGCCAGAAAGAGAATTAGTGAGTAGTAAGGTCTGCAATCAATGATCCATGCAGTAGTACACAGATTGTGGTTTCCAAATCCCGTGGCCTGTGCTGAAAGAACTGGAGTTCCTCAGAGAAATGTCTGTATGAGATGAGCCCAGATACATGTTAATTCTATAAGGCAAGGATGTTATAAAAAACTACCAGGGTGTGTGAAAACTACTAGGCACGAAGAGCCCCTACAGGCCAGAGACTGATTTTGATTTTCAAATAAAAAAGAATAGTAAATAATAAAATGCGACCATGTTTGAAACACCCACTATGTTAAAATCTATGCATTCACAATGGCACAAAGAAAATCTTACTGCTTAAGTAACTTTGCAGGCTACCAGGGCACAGATTTATTAATACGAAGACTGAAAAATCAAGAGAATGAAAGAAGTGTCTATTCTGCTGGCCCTTTTTGAGCTATAGTCAGAGTAAACCAAAGAGTGGACCAAGGAAATTCCTCTTCATAGAGGAGTTCCAGCAAATAAATGCAAAAACAGTGACAGAATTAAAACATTTTGCAGCCCTTAATAAAATAATGGATCTGGGGGATGATTTTTATTTTAAGGCTGATAAAATCACCAGGTCGGTTGTTTCCAAAACATACTGGAATTACCTGAAAGGTTTCTTTTATCTTTTTTAATGTTTATTTATTTTTGAGAGAGAGAGAGAGAGAGAAAGAGAGAGTGTGAGCGAGAGCGCAAACAAGCAGGGGAGGGGCAGAGAGAAAGGGAGACACAGAATCTGAAGCAAGCTCCAGGCTCTGAGCTGTCAGCACAGACCCTGAGGCTGGGCTCAAACCCAGGAACCACAAGATTATGACCTGAGCAAAGTTGGATGCTTTACCAACTAAGCCACCCAGGCACCCCTACCTGAAAGTTTCTAAAACAGAATGCCTGGGCCTCATTCACAAAGATTTTAATTTAATTGGCCAGGGCATGGCCTGCACATGGAGATTTTTCTTAAATCCCCCTCCCCTCCCCAACCAGGTGATTCCATTGTGCAGCCATGATTGAGAACCATCACATTAGGTGTGAGGCTGATGGGAAACTTACAAGGGAAGCAGAATGGGGAGTCCACTGATCAATCTTAATCAGAAAGGGAAAGACAACCAGATAGTATGTGCTTCCTAGTGTAAGGCGCTACAAAGGACACAGTACCAGTGAGGTCTCCTGGGAAGTTATCCAAGCTAAATCTGATCAGGCCTCTAGCACAGACAGACAGGAATATGCAACACATGACACTGGACATAACTGGCCCATTCTCTGCCAATACATCATCATTTTACAGACCATATTATGACCTTTCCTCCATGTTTCTTTACCTTTCCTGGTTTAGCCTCATTACTTACTTAAATCTGCCACATAAAGGACATAGGGGGAAAACAAAGCTACTAGAAAGGGGCCATGAAGTGATCTTTGACAATAACATAGTGGTATGGGAATGTGGAAAGGGAACTAGTTCATTTCAGCTCCTCTCTCTCGACTTCCTCCCTGGTGCAAAGCTGCCAGCTTTCCATCCAGGTCAGGATATGTGTCAAACACCTCAGGGTTCACAAAAGAATGGCAACCTTGTCGTCTGAATTTCTGGTACTTTTCTTCATTCAGTCACAGAGAAAACGAAAGTTTTGAGATCCAACAGAACAGAAGACAAATCTATTTCTGTCAATAACTCATTAATGTTAATAGGCAATAACTGATTTCTGGGAAGATACACAAACTGATAATAATGGTTACTTCTGGAAGGGTTGGGAGGAAGATATACTTTTCACTCTATACAAGGGTTTTTCAACCTCAGCACTACTGACATTTTGTGCCAAATAATCCTTTGTGGTGGGGGACTGTCCCGTGCACTGCAGGGTGTTTAGCATCATCCTTGGGAGCAATCTACTAGATGCTAGTAGCACCCCCTAGTTGTGACAAAAAATGTTTTACCACTTTGCCAAATGTCCCTTGAGGGGGCAAAATGGCCCTGGTAGAGTCACAGTCCTATATTTTTCCACATTGGTTTTGTTTGTTTGTTTGTTTTTTACTATACACAGTTATACATGGTGTTATTCATTAAACTTTTTAATTTGGGGCATCTTGGTAGTTCAGTTGGTTAAGCATCTGACTCTTGATTTCTGCTCAGGTCATGATCGGAACAGGTTCATGAGTTTGAGCCCCACATTGGGCTCTGTGCTGACAGCGTAGAGCCTGCTTAGGATTCTCTCTTTCTCCCTCTCTCTCCCTGTTCCTCGACTTACACTCATGCATGGGCATGCACTCTCTCACTTTCTATGTTTCTTCTTCTTCTTCTTTTTTAGTGTTTATTTATCTTTTTGAGAAAGAGAGAGACAGAGCATAAGCAGGGATGGGCAGAAAGACAGGGAGAGAGAGAATCCTAAGCAGGCTCCAGGCCCTGAGCTGTCAGCACAGACACCGATGTGGGGCTCGAACCCAAGAACCGTGAGATCATGAACTTAGCCAAAGTCAAACCCTTAAATGATCGAGCCACCCAGGCATTCCTCTCTCTCTCTCTCTCAAAATAAACAAACATTAAAAAAAACTTTTTAATTTAAAAATTAAAAGAAAAGAGAAAAGCCTAATGAAGAGAGGAAACAGTCAGAGAAAATGACTTAGGACAAAGATGATAAACTAGCACTCAGCAGGCTAAATCTAGCCCTTGTCGGGCCCTCACAATTTTCAGGAAAGAATTTGAATGAGTTATATCAAGATGTAAAATGGGTGATTTCTGCAATTTTGATTTCTCTTGAAAAATCAGGTGATCTGGCCTTCCTGAGCTCACATTATCAGATAGCACAATGCTTGGGGGCTGAGGAGCAGCTGCTTCCTGTAGGTGGGAAAAGAAATCTTTAGCAGCCCCAGCCTCACCCTTGTCTGTTAACTGTTCACCTTTCAAAGCATTTGAGTTTGAGATTCTTGCTGTAAGGGACACGCTGTTGTCATCCATTCACGCATCCTGGGGTGTTTATGTTCTTCACACAACATTGTGCCCTTACCTGCCATTGGGTCTGCACCTGGAGACAACACGAAAATCAATGGCACACAGCAACTGGAATCATTATAGGACCCCTGGAGATCAAAGGTAGGGGCTTCGATGTATATACTGCCCATGTGCTCAGCGATGAACTCCCGAATGGCTGGAACCATTTTGTCAGGCCGCAAACATCGTAGGATCACCATCCTCTCCAATCCCTGAAGGAACTTCCAAGATCCAGGGAAGTCCTCCTCATGGGGCCAGGTGGAGTCATAGATAAGCTTCCACTCATCAGCATTTTGTTGTAAATGTCCCATCAGGCCTTTCAGTTTTGGCAATGCTGAGGCACGGACCACTTCTGCCCACGCCTTCTCAGACAGCCATTCAGGAGCTGGGTTGGGGAAAGGGTTGTCCAGGGCGACACCTCCAGTTAGAAGGAAATACCAAACCTCCTCATTAATTCGCTTTTTCTCTTTCATGATGCCGATGGTGAGGAGAAGAGAGAAAAGTAGCTTGTCCTTCTCAAACAGAGAGCGGCAGACGTTGTTGTAGATGCTGAGGGTAAAATGTTCGATGATGTACTCAATGCGAAGGTCCAGTTCTTCACTTTTATTGCTATGGATCAGGGAATGCACATAGAGGTTTATGAACCATGTCAGGGAGTACTGGTACATTGGCTCAATGTTGGCCAGGTCAGAGATACAGAAGAAGATGGTGGCAGAGTGAATAGCCACTGGCTTGTAGCCCATCCGAGTCTGATCGATCTGTGTTTCTGTTACTGAAGCAATTTTCTGTTTCTCAGAGATCTCTTCAGACAGCATCTTGGAGGAGGACAAAACCTTGATGGCAGTCTCATCCTCGAGGATGTTGCCCTCAGACAGGGAGAGGACCTCCAAGATCTTATCTTCAATTTCTTTTAGCTGTTTCTTGTTCTTGGCACTTTCCACAATCAACTCATTCTTCTTCTCTTCCAGTTCTGGCTTCTCCTTGGCGGCCACGATGCCAAGGAGCTGATCTTGGAGACCTAAGGGCGTGATCATGAAGTTGAGCAGGCAGACTTTCACGGCGACTTCAGGGAGGTAATGTGGGTTCCTCAGACGGGTTGTGATATATAACTTAAAATCCCTGGAGTATTCGATGATGTTTTCACCCAGCCTCATGTACTCAACCCCTTGCTGCCTGAATGTGGACTTGAGCAAGATGGGTTCAATAAAGGCATCCAGCTCCTCTCCAACATTTTCTAGCAGGACGGGGGTGCCAAACTGCAGAGCGTTTTCCAGCGTCCTCACATAGCTGGCATCTGAGAATTTGATGACAGACAGCTTATTTGCTTTCTCCATATTCTTGATCCACTTATTGGCCTGCCCCTGAGGGTCAATCATTAAGGCCCAGCGTCTGGAATTGGACACAATGATGCCATTGTCAATGGAGAAGGAGTCGACGGGCAGCCCAGCAATCTGCCAGGCACGGATTTTTACAGGATCTCCTAATGTGTTGCTGAGACTGAAATCACTGGAGCCAGGGATGACCTTGTCCTTACACTGGGCCAACCACTCCTTCTGACACCTGGCTCGATAATCCACAGTAAAGGCCCCCAGGTAAGCCACAGTCCCTGAGGACAACAGCACATCCCCTGTCAGATTGGTATAGCGGATCCCCAGCTGCCGGGTGGCTTCTGTCCATCTGTCCTTCTCTCCCCCAAGACCACTGATCAGCTTTTCTGCTCTGATCAGCTTTTGGGAGCAGATCTCAATGTTTTCCTCCAAGGTCTTTTTTTTGGTATTCATCTCCTCAAAGTCATCATTCAGGGCCTGGAGGCGATCTTCTACCAGCTTCAGTTCTCCTCGCTTCTGGTTCAGTTTCCGCATCTGTGTGTCCAGCTTCCCCTCGGCCTCCCTCAGCCGCTCCCGTTTGGGAGCCACCACTTTGGCCACGCGATCATACACCTCCATGGCCCTCACCCACTTGCAGAGACCTTCGCAGGCAGATGACACATTTTTAATGACAGCCGGCTGGAAATCTGGGTGATCAATGAACCTTTCCCGGATCCGCTTCATGATCACTGGAGGAATGTTGTCTTTGTCATATGTCTTAAGACTCTCCAAGAATTTCAGATCTCCAAGGATCTTTCTTGAAACTCCCCAGTAATCTTCTATCATTTTACCTATTGGGAACAAGAAATGGAGATTGGACTATTATTAAGACATTCTGGCTGAGACTTCAAGATTTGCAATGGCTACTCATATTTGGGGGAAAAAAATCCAAGGTCCTACCAAAAATCTTTAGTGCAGGAAAATATGCTGTTTGGTATCATAATCATGGATATAATAATGGATACCATGATATATTTGTCCAAATCTATAGAATGTACAAGACCAAGGGTGAACTCTAATATAAACTATGGACTCAGGGTGATAATGAGGTGTCAACATAGGTTCATCAATTTTAACCAATGTACTACTCTGTTACAATAACAGGATGCTATGCTTGTGTGTGGGTTAGGGGTATATGAGAAATCTCTGTACCTTTCTCTCAATTTTGCTGTGACCTTAAAATTGCTCTAAAAATATAAAATATAAATTAAAAAAAAATCTAAGCTTCTCACCATGGTCCAGGAGGCCCACTGAACTCATCTATCTCATCTCTGAGGCCTTACTTCTTGGACTTCAGTCAGGAAGAAACTTCCTTCTACTCCTCAATGATCTTAAGTGCTTCCCTACCATAAGCCCTGGACCTAGCCTTTAAATGGCATCTGCTGGCTCTCAGACTTCAGTTCAATTTAAAATATACTCCTACTAAGGGGCACCTCGGTGGCTCAATGGGTTAAGTGTCAGACTTCAGTACAGGTCATGATCTCACATTTTATGAGTTTGAGCCTCACATTGGGTTCTGTGCTGACAGCTCAGAGCCTGGAGTCTGCTTCAGATTCTGTGTCTTTCTCTCTCTCTGCCCCTCCCCTGCTCATGCTCTGTGTCTGTCTCTCAAAAATAAACACTAAAAAAAAAAGTCCCCTCCACTGAGAGGTTTCCCCAGATTGCTATCACTATGCAGGGCCACTCTATCCCTCCCCCAGTATTTTCTTTCATCTTGGGTGCTGGAATGTCAATTCCCTTTACATCATTTATGTAACCTTTGTAATTTTAATGTTTTATTTATTATTGAGAGGGAGGAGGGGCAGAAAAAGGGAGACAGAGGATCTGAAACGGGCTCTGTGCTGACAGCAGAGAGTCCAATGTGGGGCTGAGACTCACAAACCATGAGAGACCATGACCTGAGCCAAAGTCAGATGCTTAACTGACTGAACCACCCAGGCACCCATGAATATTCCTTTTCAAGTCTGGGAGGTGGATTAGATGATACCCAATCAGTCCTTGTGAGTTAGAGTCTCAAGAGAAAGAGCAACGGTGGGGAAGCAGCATGTAACTATACAAAAGGCCATCCTTAGCCTGTCCAGAAACTAAGCAGGACCCTTATTTTCCTCAGCACCCATCATGCCAATGATTGCATGAGCCTTGATCCCATCCTGGGGCTGCATCCCTTTTGTTGACATGCTGGAAACGAGTTAGAAGCGTTTTGGGCTCATAGCATTATAAACACTTGCCAACCTCAGGCTAATAAAAAAAGTTATACTTGAGAAATCATATTAAGTACAATAGGTCAGATGTGTCCTGTTTTAATGCAAGCACAATAACCAAACAAATATTTCACATGAAGGTTTTTGTCTGCATTCAGGAAAATGACCTGGTTCGTTTAAATTCAAGGTACCCAAAATGAATTCAAGGGTCTTTTGCTCCATCTTAATGTTTTGGCTAAAGTTCTGAGGGATAAATGAATAACACACACAATTCACTTCAATTAAAAAAAAGAAGAAGAAGGAAAGAGAATGGTGGGCCCTGTGCTGATCAAGAGATCCAAGAGAATGAACTCTCGTGATTTTGGCCATACTTTGTGTATCTTGGCAGTTCTCTATCCTGGCTGTACCTTAGATAATCTGGGAGCTTTATAAAAATTATACATATCATTTGGGAGTTTAAAAAAAAAAAAATATATATATATATACAGGCTCAGCCTGTACCCAAGACCAGTGGAGTAAGAAGAATCTCTGGGAGTGGAGGCTCGGGCTTCAGCATTCTTTACACTCCCTAGGTGGTTCTAGGGTGCAGCTAGGGTGGGGAAGTGCTGGACTAGCTCATTCTTACTCAGCCAACTTATTACACCTCAGCTGCTTCCCTGAGGGATTCTCCTATGAAGTCCACTTCCTGCCTGTCCATTCCTGATCACCTCTGCATCTTCTTCGTGTGGTTTTTGGCCTGACACCAAACAGGGAAGGGTAAATACTCGTCGTTGGGAAGCAGAAGCCAGAGAGTCCTGAAAGAGGGCTTAGGGATTTAGAACCTTTCAGAAGGAATGGAGGAATAGCAGGACTGTTCCCAGGACAGGAGATTCACAAGGCAGGGAATATTACTGAGGTTGGTTCTTAAAGTCCTCGTTCATCTCTAAGGCACTGCTGTTAATAATAAAAAGTCCTACACCTAATTCAGATTTTAAGGAGAACAAATACCTACTAATGCTTCTAGGTCCAATTCTATGAGGAGCTTTCCTTCCTCCTCTATTCCCAAGTTTCTGATTCCTTGTCTTCCTCCCACCTCAGCTTCTGTCTCAGCCTCCCTTTGCCCCTTTCTCTCTGCCTTTAACGCTGTTTCCAGTTCTTCTTCTGTTCCCTCTGCCTCCCTCCCTCCTCACCTCTCACCCAGTTCATTATCTCTTTGTGCACATGTGCATGTGCCGGTGAGCCCAGGTGCCTATCTCTCCATCTCCCTGTTATCTTGGTCTCATTCTCTGCATTTCCTTCTCTAGTTACCTGTCAGTTTTGCTCTTTCTCTAGCTCTTTCTGTTTCTCTCCCCCACAACCACACACTACTCTGTGTCAGCCCTTTGTCTCCACAGCCTTCATTTTTGTAATGATTTGCAGGCAGGGGCCTTGATTAAGCTCAGCCTCACCTAAAAGATGCCTGCCTTTCCCCTACTGATTGAGAGGAGTGAGGAAGGTGAAGGAACAGGAGAGAGCTATGTGAATAAGCATGCACCTCCTGGCGCCTTTCTGATCTGTGGGACTCCAGACCCTGCCTGTGGGCCTGGGGAGGGTTGGTCGGGGTGTGATAGTCCTGCCAGGGAAAAACAGCCAGGGCAGGCTGCTCAGAGCAGTGGGGAGCTAAAGGGTGTTACCGCTGCCACTGGAGTCTGGCTTCCTCTCTGGTTTCAGCCCTTTCATGACGCAGATGCTCTCCATGACCAGCTTGACAGGGCCGGGCGGGTTCTGCATGGACTTCACCAGTGAGATGTCTGCTGGGTTCAGGGTGTCTAGGGCAGCGAGTGCAGCCTCCAGTGCTGGCATGGCCTCTGCCAGGTCCCCTTCACATTCGTTCTGTGGTCAGCAAAGGGACAGAGAGGGATGAGTGCCTGGTGTGAGCCAGGCACCAGGAACTCACTTCTTGGAGAAAGCTGGAAGAAGCTCTTCCTGCCCCTCCATGTCCTTCCAGGATGGCGCCTGCTTCTGGAGTTCACACAGGGGGGTGGCTCTAACTATTGAATGGCAGCAGGGAGGCATCCATGGCTTTTCAGGGCATGGTTTTGATGCCTTGGACATTTGAGAGTTCAGCCAATTTGTCATCTAAAAAAAAATCGAGCTTTGGATTCTAACTAAATTCCCAAGAGATATATGCAGTGGGTAACTTCACACCCACTGATCAAGGATGGACTGAGAAATGGAGTAAAGGATGAGGCCCAGGGGTTGAGAGACAGCTGGGAAGGGGGTTAGTGTATGTTTGGGGAAGAAATAAGGCATGAGAGGTGGGGGAGGGTCAGGGATGTGGTGAAGCCTGGAATTTATTGTAGTTCAGAGATGAAGCAGGGGGTAGAGTCAGGGATAAGGTAAAGCTTGGGGATAAGGGAGAGTTTAAGGCAAGAGTTTAAGGATGAGGAATGGGAAAAGAGATTAATCCAATGAAATATTATTCAGCCATAAAAAGGAATGAAGTATTGATTCATGTGACAACGTGGAAAATATGCGAAGTGAAAGAAGCCAGACACAAAATGGCACCTGCTCTATGACACTATTTACATTAAATGGGCAGAAAAGGAAAATCTATAGAAGCAGAAAATGAGTTAGTGGTTGTCAAGGGCTGGGGGAGAGAGAGGAATGATGAATGACTGCTAACAGGTCTAGGTTTCTTGTGGGGTGACAAAAATGTTCTAGAATTAGTGGTGATAGGTGTATACTTCTATGACTGTACTAAACACCTCTGAATTGCATAACTTAAAAAGGTGGAGGGCGCCCCGGTGGCTTAGTCAGTTAAACATCCAACTCTTGGTTTCAGCTCAGGTCATGATATCACAGTTCCTGAATTCAGGCTCCACATCAGGCTCTGTGATGACAGTGCAGAGCCTGCTTAGGATTCTCTCTCTCTGCCTCTCTTTTTGCCCCTCCTCACCTCTATCTCTCAAAATAAATAAACTTAAACAAAAGGTGGTTATTAATGGTATGTGAATTAATGTGAATTAAAAAACTTTTTTTAACGTTATTAATTTTTGAGCAGCCAGCACAGAGTCCGACACAGGGCTCCAACACATGAACCGTGAGATCATGAACTGAACTGAAGTCCGATGTTTAACCAAATGAGCCACCCAGATGGCCCTCAATTTTTTTAAAAAAGAAAGCTTAACATCATGAGATTTTAGAACTGGAAGGGACCTTATAAGCTATTTACTAATCCAATTACCAAATAAACAAAAATAAAAACAAGATCTCAGTACGCAAAATGAGTTAGCTGCGGTCATGAAGCTCCAATTTGGGACACTGGTTCACACTCTGTGAATTGTCTGTCAGTTGCCCAGCCCTACAAATGGTCACACAGCTACAACTGAAGTGAAGCTTCACAAGAGAACAACAATTCTTAGGCAAAGCAGCATGTGTTGAAGTCCATATCCCACAGGGATATATTAGGCAAACAAAATAAAGGTGGTTTCACTTTCTTGCATCTGTGTATGCATGCGCATGTATGTATCCTCATGTGTCTATATCATGGATTCTTTATTTTAGGTTTTCTGCTTTTTAAATAAACTTGCAGCAATGTTTTGTTTGGCTTTATTATACTAAAACAACACTCCTGCCCCCATGAACCACGTCAAATGTTCTCAATATCAAAATGGAATGTTCCGCTTCAGATGGCAAAAATGGCCCAGTCCCAGGGGAAACTCAGTTTGCTCCCTCTTCAGTCCTAGGATAGGTGCCAGAGTACAAAGCAAGAGGAAAAGAACTGAAACCAAAGCCTGCTGTTTCTCATGGTCAACTTCAGATAGTTCGGTCGCAGAGGAGAGAAAAGGTGTTGGCTCAGCCACCGCTTTAAATTCTTGGTGAATTTCAATGATTCCAGGTGCCCATGGGTGCCATCAATAGTTCATGTTCCTTCCTTATCATGTGCCAGACAACCAGTGGCCCAGTAGCTCTGCTCCCTTTCCTAAGGGGCAAGGCCTGGGTACCAGCAAGCTTGTTTGTCAAGTGACTTAAAAAGGTTCTAATTATAAGATTGTGTGTATAGTGATTCTCAATGCTGGTTCTGCCTCGGAGTCACTGATGAACATTTAAGGCCATCCTCATGGTCAGGCCCCATGCCCCGAGACTCTGATTCATTCGATCTGGGTGAGGCCTCGGCACCACCTTTTTAAAACTCCAGAGGTGATTCTGACACACAGGTCTGTTGAGAGACTCCAACTTAGACTTTCGAAACTGAAAACATTGCAGGAAGGAACAGATTTTGGTGCCCAATAGGGTGCTGGCAACTTGATGAGAGAAGCACTTAAAATGGTCATTGAAATGATTATATGACATTTTGAAAAAACATCTGTGATAGGATGTTAAGGAAATAAATAAGCACGATGCAAACTGCAATTATGTTATGACTGCAATAACATAAAACTATCCATATGTATAGACAGGGGCTAGAAGGAAACGGGAAATTGAAAAGGTGTTCAAAGCTGAGTTCTTCAATATTCTTTCCTATGTGTTATTATTGCCACATCACTTGTTTCTATGATAAAAAACATTATGATTAAAAATGACCCCTGTTGCTTAGCAATTCAAGGAATATCAGGGCCCTTTGAAAGGTACAAAGCACAGTGCACTCCCACAAAACACAATCAACTCTGCGGTGATTCCAGCATCAGTTATTATCCTCATTAGGGGGAAAAGAAATGATTCATTCGCTTAAAAGAAATGACCACTGTAAGTGAACTGTTGTACTTGGGAAGCAAGTATTTGGGCCTCTTTCTCTGTCAGTCTCCTCACTGTCCCTGGATGGATTCTATTTGCATGGCTGAGCCTCTCTGCTGCAGGGGCCACTACACTGGGAGCTCTCCCAGGTTATCTCCTTTCTAGGGGTGGGAGGAGACTGGAGAAAATTATAGTCCTTGTGTGGAGAGGGACTGTAGCTCTGAGAAGTTCAAGGAGGGGTTCTAGTCCTCAGAGAAACTCAGAGCAAGCACAGTGTCTTTCTCCTCCCTGGATGCACTTCCTGACTCACCTCCAGGATATCATTCCTAACACTCAGGGATGAGATGGCAGAACATCAGACCTTACCCTTGACACCAAAACCCAAGACAGCAGTTTACTACCCAGGAATGGGCGTGGTGGGTCATCTCCATGTCACCTCCTACATCCCTTCTGCTCCAGCAAGTCCCTGTTTTCCTCAGACACTCTGGAGTGGAATCCTGTGATGGTACCCACATGTGGCAAGAGGCTGTCTTTATCGAATGGGCAAATCCACTTGGTACCAGGTAAAGAACAACAGTTTTAGAGAACATGCACCACTAAACTCTGACTGTGTGCTGGACACGTATTATAAAACTTACCTGTTTTTCTTAGGTATCCCCAATTTATAGGCAAGAAAACTGAGGTTGTAGAAAATACTGAGCCCTGATGTACCCAATTCTAATATTAAACACAGGGGAACTGCAAATTCGTGTGTGTACAGGGGCCAGGCCTGTGATGTGATTGTGGGAGGTGGGCTGGGTGGGGCTTTGGGGAACTGGAAGACACATGGGGCAGCATCTATTCAATGTTGCTGATGAGTGCAACCCAGCAACATAGGTCCAGTGTTGCCAGAATGTTTGATTTTTTTCCTAAGAAAAACTGAATATTTACAATTTTTACTTGAAATCTCTTATTTTTAAAAGTTGAGGATTGTTTCAGACTTTAAAAAAATACCATGTGTGTCACGGGGTAAATACACACTCCCAGATTCAATCACATGGTAACCACATGACCTTGGACAAGTCATTTAAGTTCCTGCACCATGATTTCCTTATCTGTAAACTGGGAATGATATCATTTGCCTTGCAGGACTGTTAGAATGATAAAAGGCTATGTGTATCAAGCATGAGAGAATACAGTCTCCATGAGGGAAGGAATTTTGTCTGTCTTGTTCACTCCTTAC
The DNA here is from genome assembly GCF_003009895.1 of Hyaena hyaena. NCBI lineage: Eukaryota > Metazoa > Chordata > Mammalia > Carnivora > Hyaenidae > Hyaena > Hyaena hyaena. The sequence goes on along the minus strand of NW_024080710.1, from coordinate 3,844,580 downwards.
CCCCACTGCCTAGAAGGATGCCAGCATACAGCAAGTATTCAATAAATATTTGTTAAATGAAGGACTTCAGGAAACCAACGTGGTGTTGACAAGTAGTAGCTATTACTATCGTCTTGTCATAAAATGGCAAAACATCCACTGGATTATGATTCCTGGTGGTCACCATTTTCTATGGTTCCATTGGCCTCTTGTCTATGCCCCTGGGACTATGGGTGAGCACACCTCTCTCACCCAGGGCCTTCATTGTGTGACTGTGAGACCAAGGATTGGATCTAAAGGAACCTATGAGAGCCAGGTCTCGGGACTCACTGGAGAAAAGTGTCTGTAACACCTGTCCTTTTCAAGAAAGTGCCTCATGACCTATTTATCCTAGAACCTAGACACAAGCTACTTCTCATTCAAGCTGTTTTGAAGAATGGTGAAAAGGATTTTCTAATTCTGAATCGGGACAAATATCTTGACCTAAGTGCCAACAGCACTAACTAACTCGCTAACCAGCTGTGCAACTCTGAAAAATCACTTTGCCACTGAATTTTAATGTCATTGACTCTCAGATACTGATTCTTGTCATTTCCAAGTCCAAGGCAGTTGTGACACTAAAATGGAATTGTGCAACTGAAAGGGATGAGAAATATGTAGCATCACACGAATGTTAATCAGATTTTCTTCTACTATCGGAATGTAGGTGAAGCCCTACCCAAGACTATTCTTTGGTACAAGAATCACCTTCAAGTGGGGTCTTCTAGGTTCAACATTCTGTTATTTGGCAATGATTTATTCCACACTTGTAACACACCAAGCACATCTGAGCAAAAAATGATGGAGGTGGAGGAGACAGGCAGAGGGACAGCCAGTGGCAAGGGCCCTGGGCTGGGAGTGTGCCTTTGTACTTATCTGAGGAATAGTCAGGAGGCCAGAGTGGCAAGAGCAGAGTGAATGAAGGGAAGCTAATGAGATGATGTTAGATCATGTTGGAATCTTATAGGTCTTGACTCCGCGTGAGATGGAGAATATTTGGAAAACAGTAATGCTTCCTGGAGAGAGCCAGGTGTTACAAAGACTTGCTTCACCACTTACTAGCTATGTGATGCATAGAAAGTCAGCTGTCTTTTTCAGACCTCACTTTTTGCTGCAGGATGGACCTGACCATACACACCGTGCAGGACTGTGTTAGGCTCTAGTGAGATTGTGGATGAGCCCAGAAAATGCTGGTTCCCTCCCTTTCCTCTTTGGCTCCTTATACCTTGATTTCTTGAGCAATGGCAGCAGCAGCATTAGCTTCTTTTTCATCTGCCTGCACCAGAAGTTTCTTGGCATCAGCTTCTCTTGTCTCCTCTTCAATTTTCACCATCATCTTGGCAGTCTCCTCAGAGGTGTGGATGAGCTGAGGCTGGAGAGCAGTCAATTCTACTTGCATGACTGCCACCTAGCAAGAAGAGGGGGGCAGGGTCAGCTCTGTCATCACTGAGAATAGCACGGTTGGCAAGAGTTGAAACCAATCTCCAACCTATGATATATGCAGAAAATACTAATGATTTTAGCATGGTCCTGGGTATGTATTTGTTGGCTGGAGTTTCTCTCTTTGATCTTTCAATACTTAGTTACTGAATTCACACTGTGCTGTAAGTTATCAAGCACAGGTGCTATGCACTAGACATATCATGATAAACTTAAACATTTTTAAAAAGGTACAGTTTACTCCTGTGCTCTTTAATCTAAATTTCAGTGCTGGGGGCAGGGAGAGATTAAACAAAACCAAGTTAGAAGAAAACAAAACAAAACAACTTGTACTTTATTTTTTTAGTCTGTGAAGGAAGCATACATGTCTGAGATACCTGGGGTAGAAGAGACTTTAAAGGCCATTTTTTCCAAGAGTCTGGTGCCCTCTAAAGCATTCCTGCCAAGTAGCTTTCTGACCTGTGTGAGTACTTCTAAAGGTGGGGGTTCAGTATCTTTCAGGACAGTTGTGCCATTTTTCACCAATGGCCCTGATTCTACCTTCTAAGGCAGCTCAGATGCATATCTGAGGAAGGTTTCATAACCTTGCAACCGCTGGCCCCAGCAGGCACATGGGAGAAGCACAGCACGCTGGACTGGATAGGAACACGGGCTCTGGAATCACGCAGAGCAGGGTTTCAGTTTTGGCCTGACCACTCGCTCCGGCTATTCGCAAGGCTGCATGTGTGATTTTGGCAAGTCTCCTGGCCTCTCTGCATCGTGGTTTCTTTGTGTGTAACACGGAAATGATAACAGCACTTTCCTCATACACGGTACTGGCATGTGGTAGGGCTCAAGGAATGTTAACAGAAAATCATTCTCTTTTCTGGTCTAGACTGTCTTAGGCCCTTTTGCTGGTCCTCCAACAACATGGTTTGCTCACCCTTGCCTGGACAGAATCCAATTTTCCAAACCTCTCTAAGAGCCAGGGACCCCCAGGAACAGAGTGAGGGAGGACACCTCTGCGGTTCTCCCCCATCCTTGTGTCATAGTGGTAGTGGGTTTGTTGTACTCAGAGGCAGGTCAACCTACCATGAACTCTCAGTTAGCTCAGTTCTTTATTAGTGCTGAAAATCCACCCTTTTATATGGCTTTCATTTTTGATGGTTTGTCAAGTGGCTCTGAGCACAAATTAATTACTAATTCATATGCCAGGCATTTTGCTATGGGCTGTACTTGTGTTAGCCCATTTAATCTTCATAATAGTCCTGTGACGTAAAAACTATTATCCCCTTTTTATAGGAGATCAAATTGAGGCTCCAAGGGGTGAAATAACGCATTCAGGGTTCATCCATGATGAACAAGATATCAAGATCTTAAAGAAAGAGAATCTCCGAGGGCTGCAAGGTAAAGCTCTACAAGAAGAGGGGTGGATGCTGCCCTTATGTAGTGACCTCTTGAGTTCTGCACCTGAACAAGTGCCTCACTGTACCCACCTCTGCCTGGGCCTCTTTGTCCCTCTTCTATTTTGGAAGTGCTCACCTGTGAAGATGCAAATTCTAATTTCTGCAGACCTGTCAGGTAACGGTTCCTCATCATATCAACCTCCTGCCTCTTGGTGTTCAGGAGCGTCTTGAAGGTTAGAATCAGTTCGAGGTAGGAGGTAGGGGTAACGTAGTTGTGTCTGCGAAGTGTGTTGTAGTAATCAAGTGACAGGTCCTTCACACTCTCCTGGAAATATTTGCACATGGAGATGACTCTGCCAAGGACATGAGAAGGGTTAGGCAGGCCCAAGGTCTTCCAGAGATACCGAGCACAGCTTTGACTATAGACATGAGGATGTGAGAAGGTACACATTGCCTATGGCTTGCTAGGGTCCCAAATTCTCAAAGACAGGCCAACAGAGCTGCAAGAAGGTTTGGAGAGATATATATTCCTACTAGAATAATTTTTGAGCAAGTAATTTCTATTTCTGATCACTTTGGGGAATCACCAGAGCTTTAACCAGGACTTTACAATCTTTGGCAGTCTGGTAAAGCCTCTGGATTTTGCAGAATAATATTTTCAAAAGCATAAAAAATACATAAGATTACAAAAGGAACCAATTATGTTGAAATCATTTTCAAAATATTTTAAAAACCAAATTTGCAATATATCAGGGGTCGGAAAACTTTATCTGCAAAGGGCCAAATAGTAAAAATCACCAGGTCACATGGTTGAGTAGTGGTACTCTGTTGCTGTTGTGTGGGAAAAAAATGGTATGCCTATGTTTCAATAAAACTTTATTTACAAAAACAGGCTGTGGACTCGACTTGGTCAGCAGATCATGGTTTGCCAACCCTGCATTAAATAATAAGATGAGGCATCAGGTCTAAAAACTACGACAACTCTGAAGGAAATGATACACTGATGTATCTGTAATGACTGAATGAGTTATTTAAAACACACACACACACACACACACACACACACACACACAACTAGGATTCCAATTGGTAACAAGTCTTGCTAATCCTACTGGGGTTTATTGCCTACATTCATCATTTAAGGAAATGCAAAATACCAGTTGGATGTCAATGAAAATGAATATATAATTTTTCTCCATTCACATCAACTGACCCTCTGAATTCTGTCCATGAGTCCGTGGACCCAAGTTAAGGGTCTTCTGGCCTAGGGAATAAAGTTCAAAGTTCTTAAGGAGGAACTTAGAGGCATCAATATTCTGACCCCTACCTACTTCTTCATTTTTCTATTCATTCAATTAATAAATAGACATTGAATTACTATGTAATTACTATGTGTTTTGGGGTTGTTTTTTGTATATCCGTGCTTTATACATAAAAGAGTACGTTTTTTTTTTTCACTCTCAAAACAACCAATTTCATCCCCTTGGTAGCAATGTCATTCCTACTGAGAATTCATGCTCTAAAATGACTGAAATAGCTATATTATTAGAACAAGGTTCTCATAGTTATGACAACAGTGCATTCCCAGGACAATTCTGAACAATGAAATTTCATTCTTTTTCAGCAAAGGTATTTTATTAAATATCTAACTAAATGTGATTTTCTTTTTTTTAATCTTTTTTTATTTTTTATTTTTAGAGAAAGAGGGAGAAAGAGTAGGGGAGAGGGACAGAGGGAGAGAGGGAATCTTAAGCAGGCTACATGCTCACTACAGAGCCCAATGTGGGGCTCAGTCCCACAACCCTAGGATTATAACCTAAGCCAAAATCAAGAGTCGGATGTTCAACCAACTGAGCCACACAGGTGCCCCTAAATGGGATTTTCTATATGTAAATTGAGAAATTGTAAAACAATAGTAACAATACAGCCAATATTTAGATTTTCAATTTGGAATATTTGGTTGGGATACTAAAATGCAGCTAATGCTTACTCTATCCGAATATTGTCATCAAGCTCCACATCTTCCAGAAATTTGTTCGCTACCAACTCCAGGGCATCTGTGGGCCAGGACTGGAACCAATCAATTGTACAGCAATTGATCAGCGAAGGGAACATCCGCAGGCGGTTCCGGAAGGCGTCCCCAATTGGGCTCATGGCTAATGAAAAGCAGACGTGGTTAGTTTCCTTCTTCCAAGGCAAGGAAGCAGACAGGTCTTCCCAAGGATTCTGGTGGGTAAGGGGCTGGTTTCCTGTTGGTACTTGAGGGGTATAGTGGGTATAGTGACAATGAGTGCCTGGGAAGCACAGTGGAATCATAGGCTACTTTCATGTAACTTTGTGATGGGAATTTAATACATTATGATAGTCTCTGACTGGCCTTCCCTATCCATCGTTCTCCTTTCCAGATCTTTTGCATCACTTAGCCAGCATGGTTTGCACCCTTTGATCCTCTTTCTCTATTTGTGCTGACTCAGACATAAGAGAACCATAGATACATAGTTATTTATGGAAGTCGAGTAGGGGCCATCAGCTTGTTTCTGACCTCATTTCCATCCAAGCAAAAATTTTGGCTAAATTCCATTCATTTTGTATTTGGTCTCAGTGTAGTAGGAGGAAGCATGATGCACAGGTGGAAATGTGAGGAGGTCACTGTAGCTGAAGAACAGAGAGAGAAGGGGGAGCTTGGTTTGAGAGGAGAGTGGAGAGGATACAGGGGACAGTATGGCAGGTGACCTTATAAAACCATAGATTAGGAATTTTGGTGTTTATCCTGATAGAGAGCATTCTGAGTGTTTTCATGTGTGTGTCCGTGTGTGTGTGTGTGTGTGTGTGTGTGTGTACACAATGATCATATTTGCAGTACATGGGAAAAAACCCATCCTGAGTCAGAGGAACAGAAAGGTCTGGAATGGACAAGAGTGGACATAGAGAGAATAGTTAGAAGATTGTAGAGGTGAGGCTGGGCAAGATGATGGCAGCTTAGCTAAAGTGAACATAGTGGGGATGGAAATAAATGGGTGGACAAGAGAGAGAGCAAGGAGGTAAAAACTGACAGGACACGGTAACATGAGAGAAAAGTATTAAATAGAATGTCTCAGTTTCTGGATAAATTGGGGATGTCATTCACAGAGAGAAGTCCTGATGTAAGGCTACCAGGGTAATGCATTAAAAAAAAGGAAAAGGTTCAGAGGAGAATTCAGAGAATTGAGAAGAGTGGAACAGATTTAAAATAGTTGTTCAGGGGAGGGTAAATCTCCAGAGAAATTCAGCCACAAACCCCTGGGTGAGTGCCACCGCTGGATCAATCCTCAGACCCCTGTTAGAGGACCAAATTTAGGCACAGGAGACCCTGAACCACCCTGAGGAAAAGGGCAAACTGAGTTTGTTTCTTCTTACCAAGAACAATGTGAAGGTTCTTTTTCACCCTCTCGATAAAGAAGTTATACATAGAAAGAGGAGTGACTTCAATCTTCTCGCCTTCTGTCCTAGCTGCCGTTTGCATCTTCTCCACAAGGTCAGCCTTTTCGTCGGCTGGGAAGATGTTGGGCACATCTCCTGTGTTTAGAAGCATGTTGATATCCTCGACATATGATTCATCCTTGATCTGGTTATCAGCGAAGAGGAATACGGTACTTTTGGTGGCCACTCCCACCTGCAGCATGATCTTCTTCAGGTCCTCCCTCCAGTCATGGCTTGAGTAGCTCTTGGTGATCTCAATCTGATAAAGCTCATATGAGTTCATGAATGTGGACAGTTTGCTGGCACTCTGCCTCCCACTGCCCCCGATGCCCACCAGAAGCAAGTGGCCTTTGTCCTGTTTCAGGACTCTACAGATCCTGGAGATGTGCTCAATGGCAAACCTGAACATGACCAAGGACATGGGGGCTTTGCTAATGTTGTTGAACTCTTCCAGGTAGTACTCCATGACCACTGTGAGTTGTTTCAGGTCAGTGATCTCATCATAGATTTTTGGGTCACTTTCTGGCTTAAAGAAATCTCCAAAGAAGAGGCTACGGATATTATCATCGACAATCTTTCCAGTGGGTGACAGGTGAATGAGGACCTGTGGGAAAGATAAATCTTAGCCAGGCATTCAGCCAGTGGCCCAACCAAGATGATGATGGGAGGTACAGAGGAAGAGAACAAGAGATACATGTGTTTCCTCTGAGTATATTCTCCAAAGTCAGGGTTCTTTAATAGTTTTTTTAAAAAACATAATATACAGATCTGCTGGTTGTAAAGACTATAATGAAAGGACACTAGAGAAAAAAGCATGAAAGTGAGAATCAATCTATTTGCCAAATGGTTAAAATGTTGGTGGTCAGATTGTGAGATCCCAGTGGTGGTTGAAGGATGGCACCATTTCTTTAATATGCTTGCTCCTTCACCAAAGAGAAATACAGGTGCTACTCCTGATTCTCACTCTTTGGCTAGAATAGGAATGTTCTAGGTGCTTTCTCTTCCTGATATTAGAAACTGGCAGTGCTTCTGCACTTGGCCTCTAGATGCAACATGAAGCACTCACAATTTTTCTGTGGAGAAATCACAGTTTCTTAAATATAGAGGTACAGCTAGACTATGTAAACACATAGGCTTAAAAACAACTTTTCTTACATCAAAAGGGGAAAGAGAAAATATTTACGAATGGGAAACCATGATAGTCTTCTACTTGAAGATCAAGTAGGATGTTAATCAGACCATAAAAATTTCACGGTTCATTTCTTAACTCACAAATGAACCTTAAAAACGTATTTTAAGTTAATGATAAACAATTACATCAGATCATAAACCACTTAGAATGGATCCAAATGTATATGTTATCAGGGAAGTGAAGCAAAATTGGGCCAAGTATAATATCACCAAATCAAGTGACTAGTTGACTCAATCCCATTTCCTGAGATTCAGAGAGCAGAGCTATGAGTCTTCATGAGGAAGGAAACCTGAAATCTGAGACTAACGAAGTCAAATATTTGGGACCATTTCTGAGGCCAAATGCTCAGAGGATCTGGCTTACCTTCTCCACAGTCTGCTTGAAGCAATTGGATGTGGTTTCCTTCACCATGTTGAAGAAGACCTGTCTGTCCTCATGGTCAATCAGACGATCATAGAAGACCCGATAAACCTCATGAATCCAAAGCCGGATAAATTTTTCTATATCCTGAAAATCCAGAGTTAATTATTTGAGTGGTACCTGAGGTGGTAGTTCTTAGTTTCTAATTCCTGGGGGCTGGCTGAGTATTAAACATGATAATGCTTATAAAATACTTAGCACAATGCTTAGCATAAATAAAAGCTTAATAAAAGCTTTTATTAGCAATTACTATTATCACTGTTGATTCAATGTAGCCAAAGATATCGCTGAATTAACTGGATAAGAGAAATGATAGTGTCTGACCTGCATATGGGTGTGAGGGCAGAGCAGTACTCCTTGGATAACCCTTGAAAAGTCCCGCAGGTTAAAGACATAATGTGACTTTGAGGGAGTTGGCAAGAAATTCTCCACTGCAGCTTTATAAATTGTCATAGTAGCGTGTACCAGCATCCTTCCATACCTTAGGAGGAAGGGGAAGGCAGATGCATCAAAGAGGGGCTAAAACTGAGGATCCGAGGCCAATATTGTGGAAGACACAGGAATCTCTTACCTTAAGAATATCACATCAAACCCTTTCCCAAAGTGCCAGTCAGCAATTGAACTGAAAATCTTGGTTAAAATGTCATCCTCAAAGGCGTTGATAGAAATAATATTCAGATGACGAGTGAATCGTCCTGGAAAACACACAGACTCACACCTACCTCCTGGGCCTTGTGATCCTGGGATTTGGAAGAGCAGGTTTTCTTCTGCCTTCATGTTCTAACATGTTCTGCCACATTTCTAACATGTGGTTACTGGCTGTTGTATTGCACAATGCAAATATAGAACATCTCCATGATTGCAGAAATTCTATTAACAGCACTAATGTTCACGATTGCTTTTAAAAGTGAAGGCAACATGTGATTATTGTATAATAGTCAATTCAGTAATACTTTTATAGAAAGTGGACATCATTTTTGACTCCCCCCCCCAATTAACCACTATTAATGTGGTCTCCTTACATATCTATCTATATTTACCTGTTTTATGTTAGATATCTCTATATGTCTGTATGTCAGCTTTTTTTTTTTTTAATGTTTTTATTTATTTCTAGGAGAGAGAGACAGCGTGAGCAGGGGAGGGTCAGAGAGAGAGGGAGTCACAGACTGAAACAGCCTCCAGGCTCCGAGCTGGCAGTCAGCCCAGAGCCCGACGCGGGGCTCGAACCCACAAACCGCGAGATCATGACCTAAGCAAAAGTCGGAAAGTCGGACGCTTGACCGACTAAGCCACCCAGGCGCCCCTATATGTCAGCTTTATTGAGATATAATTTACATACTATACAATTTACCTATGTAAAGTATACTGTCAATCATTTCTTAATATTTTAGTCGTGCAACCAATACCACAATCAATTTTAGAACATTTTAATCACCTCAAAAAGAAATCTTGTACCCATTAGCAGTCACTCACCATTTCCTTGGAGTGGTTGGCAATTAATAATCTATTTTTCATTTCTATAAATTTGCTTGCATATCTTTTTTTTTAAAAAGCATGTGATTATGTAAAATAAAACACAGATAGAGAAAACCATACAAAAACAAATGTAAAGTTTAGTGGATCATCATAAGATCAATACCCATACATCTACCATCCAAGTCAAAAAACAAAGCTTTGCTTGCCTTTCACAGATGCCTCTCCACATGTCCCATCTCAGTCTTAGCTTTCTCCCTGTCTTTCTCCAAAGATTACTACTATCTTGACTTTTCTAGTAATTTTCTCCGCTGTCTTGCATTTCTTTAGGTTTTTAATCACCCAAGTGTTCATTTCTACACAGCACAGTTTAATCTTCCCAATTAAAAAATAAACTTGATTATGTCTGAGAAATCTCTTTTAATCTATAGATTCCCCTTCTATTTCTTTCATCTTTTGTCTGATGAGTATGAGGGCTGTTTGATCTGTAGCTTCACAGCCAGGATTTTGCTGATTGCATACTCATGGCGAGCTAATTTTGATCCTCTGTCTTCTGTATTTCATACAAATTTGCAGCTGGATCCAGAGATCAAATTCAGATTCCATCTCTGCCCAGATGGTAGGTGGTGGTATATTCTTTCATCAGAGACATGATGTCTCTCATTTTGTGATGTTAGTAGCTACTGATGCTCAATGGCTAGATCCATTAATTTACTGGGGATTGTAAAATGGTAATACTCTGATTCTATCCTCTTTTTTTCATTTATTGGTTGGAATACTTTTGTAAAGAGACACTTCCTTCACCTAGGATTTCCTCATACCATGGTACATTTCATGTAAGAAAGTTAAGATAAATGTTTGATTATTTCCATTTATTTATCAGTTTTTAATATAATAAATTCTTTCCTTACCATCCCTTGAAAATATCCAATTATCACTATTATTATACATCTGTGGATTTAAATATATTTTGATAAATTTCAATCCATTAAAATTGCTATCATTATTGAAGCTCAAATATTCCTATCTTTGGCCAGTGACAGCCTCCTTATGTTGACAGATGAGTCCTTCTGACATGAACATTTTATCTTTGAAAGCTTTCTTGTTATCTGTTATATCAAGAAGTTACAAACTCATCTTGTATATTTTCTGCCCTGGATATGCAATCAGTCATTTCTCAAGAGCTCTGGTTTCTTTTAACGGCAAGTTCAATTTTAAAATAATCTGGGTGCTAGGCATGTTCATTGTTAGGTGAGTTGGCCTTAGACCTAGTACATCAATGGACATTATGAGTTATTACTACTAACTGTATTCTAATTTAGAAATACAGGGCTTTCACTTAATTTCATGTATATTACATCTTGATCTTTCATATTGACATTTCTGATTCTCAAGGACACAAGGGCCAGTAGAAATAGAAATACCAGGGTTGCCTGAGTAGTGCAGTTGGTTAAGCGTCCAACTCTTGATCTTGGCTCAGGTCATGATCTCACAGTTCATGAGTCTGAGCCCCACACTGGGCTCTGTGCTGATTGCATGGAGCCTGCTTGGGATTCTGTCTTTCCTTCTCTCTGCCCCTCCCTTGCTTCTGCTCTCTCTCTCTCAAAGTAAATACATTTACTTAAAAAAATGAAATAGAAAATTCCACAATAACTCATTTGTATCATCCTACTTTACACAAAGCTCTCAGAATAAGAATATACTACCACTACGAATTATAATAACTGAAAACGGTTTTATACATTTTGTATTTGCTCTCCTCATCCCCCCTCCATTTTCAATTGTTCTGTATCTACAACACTGGGTCTTATAGCCTTTACATATTATAATCTTTCTCTCTAGTCTTAGTTCAACAAATAACCATATTTAAAACTTATGACCAGTTGCAATATGAATCTCTTTACAGTCATTTTGATCGTGTGAAACCCATTTTCTAGTTGGCTCCCAAGAAAGAGCTTGTGGAAATAAATCTGAGTTCTTGCATGCTGATAACAGGTTTCCTTTTATATGTCAAGGTCAGTTTTGCTGGATATAAAATCCTTGCCTCTAATTTCATTTTCTTGAGTACCTTAAATATGTTATTTCATTTTCTTGTGGCATAAAGCATTGTGGTGGAATAGTTTTAAGATGATCTAATTTTATTTCTATTATAAGTCATGTGCTCTTTTGTGCCTAGATGCCCCTTCCCCCCACCACAATTTTTCCTTTTCTATAAAGTCCAGCAACTTTACTAGTGCATGTATTGGTAGCGATCATTTTTGAGTCTGCATTCTTAGGTACACAATGTGCCAAATAAGATCACCCTGTCCATTTTTCTAATGGAAAATTTTACAGATGAGAAAGCTAAATGCCAGAGAGGAGAGCAAGGTCAAAGAATCTTAAGTCTGGAAATGGTATTAAGATACAAAACAGCTGAACATAAGGGACAGGAAGCAAAAATAATATAAAAACAGGGAGGGGCACAGAACATAAGAGACTCTTAAATACAGAGAACAAACTGAGAGTTGCTGAAGGGGCTGTGGGTGGGCAGATGGGCTAAAGGGGTAGGGGGCATTGGGGAGGGCACTTGTTGGGATGAGCACTGGGTGTTATACATAGGGGATGAATCATTGGAATTTACTCCTGAAACCATTATTGCACTATGTGCTAACTAACTTGGATGTAAATTAATAAATTAATAATTTTTATAGGAAAAAAAGGAAATGAGGCATCCTTATGCACCCCCAAAGTCACTCTGGGCAGCACCCCAACAAGAAAGAGCACCACTATTAGCATGCACCCCCTTACCAATGGGCAACCAGGGTCCCCAACTCTTGGCAAGTCCACACTGCCCTTAAGCAGGACTCCTTCACCACTATCTGACCATCGGGGAGTTAACAGCACTGACTTCATCCCAGACTTTGCATAGTTTTTTCCACTTTTTTCTTCCATTAATTATTGCAATATCAATAGATCTTTAATTTTCTCGTCATTGCATAATGGGAATAAGTCTCAGTTCTACAATATAATTAATTAGTTATGAGTGTGCAAGCTCAAGGTCCTACTCAAAGTCCTGCGTGTACAAACTCCCGGCTGCTGCCCTCAGGAGGCCGGCACCAGCAGACAGATGTCCTGCCAGAAGCTTGAGGACACGTGGCCCAGCCTGCCCTGAGAAGTGACAAGAGATACCCCAGCTCAACCTGCGGGAGCCCAGGGACTTCACCAGATCTTCAGGAGGCACCTCCTGCGTGCTGGCACCTACAAGGGACCCCTGGATGCAGGGATCAAGCAGCCCCAGCCCCACACTCAAGGAGGGTCCCGCCTCAGGGGCTCACACGGAAAAGATCACAGAGACATGACGGAAATAATGGATGCTAATTCAATTACACCAATCTTTGTTGAGCACCTACAATGCACTAAGCCCTGTGCGAGGTTCTGGTGACACAGTGGTGTCCGATGGAGGTATTGACCCCACTTAGCAGAAGTTAGGGGTTTCTAAAAGCATGACTCAGCTTTGAAGACCAAGGTGGGTTCACCAAGGAAAGAACAAGGTCAGGCACCCCAGGCAGAAGGAACACTATATATGAGGACCTGGAGACGGAAGGACCGTGCGGTCCAGGGAAATGCAGTCAGTTTTTAGATCCCAGAGAGAATACTGGGGGCGCACACAATACCAAGAAGGGTATAGAAGGACAAGACTTCTTCCCCACCCCAACCCTGGCCACGGAGAGCCCTGGGGAGCCAGGCTAAAGGTCAACCAGGCAGGGGCCTGACACACTTGCACTTCCAGGAGGGTACGGGGGTGGGAGGAGAGAGGTGGGGTGGGAGCCTCCAGCACTGCCTGCTTAAGGAGAGGGGCCCTATAGGAAGCTTCCTCCTGACAGGCCCTGGCTCAGCCTCACTTGGATGGCTCCTGCAAGTCCATATGGGTAAGACAGCTGACAGTGTGGGGCCCAAGCCTCAGAGGCCCCCAGTAAGGGAAGGAGAACAAATCCATAAATCAAAACATTTAATTAACTCTTAAAAGTATAGGAGATAGAAATATAACTTGCCGCTGTAAGGTCCACGCCAGCCCCAAGAGCTTGATGCCAGCACCAGGACCCCTCTCCCCAGAGGACCCCCCAGGAACACATGCTCCTCACCCTTCACCCCCCAGTAATCAAAGCCTTCCATGTGCCTGATCGGGGCTAATTGCTTTACATGGGCGAGCGCACCTCTCCATGTGGTAACACCCCAGGTCACAGGTGAGGAAGCTCAGGCACAGAAAGGCGACTTGCCCCCAGTCACAGTGACAAGCAGCTGGGCGAGGATCTGACCCTGATGGTGGATGAACAGATGGACACAGCCTCTCCCCCAGCCCCTCACCAGGCCCCTCCCATGACCCCGCACACACGCCCCACTCTGCTGGCACAGCCTGGGACCAGGCTCAAGCTCCTTGAGCCTCATCTGTAAAATGAGGGTCATAGGGGCACCCCACTTGCCAGGGTGAGGGTGAGGATATCACTCCAGGGACAGTGCCCGGCACACGGCACAAGCACGGTGCATGTCGACATTCTTGGTGCCATTGCTGCTATGATGGATGTTGTGGTTGGCAGCAAGGATCCTGGCACAGGTGGAGTGCCATCAGGAATGGGCACCTACCCCTAAAAGAGGAGGAGGTCTGGCCTGACAGAGCAGAGCTCGGTGGGGCAGTTCTCCATTGGGGGAGGTCAGGTGTCCTCAGATGAAGCCTTTGAGGGCACAGTCACTCCCGAGCACCACCACAGGCCCCCAAACCACAGTGCCAGCCTCTAACCACCTTTCCACGTTCATCCCCATGGCCCCCAAGCCACCCGGCCAACTAGGTCCTGCGTGCCAAGTGCCAAAGGGGGCTCAGCTCCTCACATCACCCTGCTGAGCAAGGCAACATCAACCCCATTTCACAGATGGGGAACCTGAGGTAAGATAACAAAAGGATAATGAAAAGAGCTCACACTTGCGGAGCAATTGCTCACTGCTAGGCCCTGGAGAAAGAGCTTCAATTGCAATCTTTCCCTTAATTCTCAGAAACAGCCTCTGGGCTAGGGATCACTGCTACCAGTTTGCAGATGGGAAAACTGAGGCTTGGAGATGAGAGTTACTTACCCAAAGAGGCAGAGACACTCACTAGCAGGTGCGGGATCCCCACCTACAAGCTGTGAGTGACATCACAGCTCCCAGCACAAGCGCAGTCTCCAGGGTGGGACAGAGGCCACCCTATCCTTCAGGGTGTCTGATGTGGCCTCCCCAGCCCTCACTGCCACCCCTTCCACGCATGCACACGCACCTCCTCCCTTCCTCTCCGTGTCTCTGTTCCCAAACCGGAGGCGTATAACTAGGGAGGACACTGGACAGTGAGGCCAGGACAGGAAATCTTTCCAAACCAACCCCACTCCCCACCAGCACCACCTTCCCCAGGCTCCCCGCAAAGGAGACAGTGGCTACACGGGCACCCCCAACAATGTCAGTAATCCCATCAAAGTCCCCAACTGGCAAAAGGGGTCTCAGGGAGGGGCAGGCTCTTCTTTAAGGGGCCAACTGGGGATCGAAGGCCAGGTTCGGGGCTTAGCAGCGCCAAGGCAGCCCCCGGCCCCCTGAGAGGCCCGGGCACGTGCCAGAACAAGAACGAGAGTCTACAGAGCGACATGGGGATTTGACGCAAGAGCCCTGATTTCTCTGACTGCTACAGATTAAATCGGGGATAATGTCCCCCATCTAGGAACCGGATCTGATGCAGCTTAAAATCTGCTCAGACACCGCACCATTATGCTAAGCAGCTCGGCTGTGAGGGGGCTGCACTCCCTGCCTCGTTCATCATCCCTGGCAGCAGAAACACAGCCAGGCCACCACGGGCTCCAGTGCAAAGCAGGAGGGGCAGCGAGGCCCAGGGCACCTTCCCCCAGTCCTGGACGGACAAACAGATGGAGGGCAGCCAGGGGCCCCTCTCTAGTCCCACAGGCCCAGAGAGGCAGCCACGGTGAGAGGCTGTGTTGCAAGACACGATTTCTGAGAGCTTGAGCTGAGCTACTACTTGAATATCCTCAGAGATGTAAATTATGTGGGTTGAACTAATGAGCTATATATGTATCTTTCATCCCCTAATTAACTGTGGTTTAATGAATTTCTCAGCGCATTGCTGCCAGAATAGCCTTGCAGCCCAAAAGATTTTTTCCCCTCCATTTCAGGTAAATATTTAAACACCCCAAATTAAAGAGAGCACCCGGGCCCAAAATTGGAGGTTTGATGCTATCCAGAGTAATTAGACCCCTGTCTCATTGATTCAGCATTTTCATTTCTTCCTTTCTCTTCCGGAGGCGATGGAGTGTACCTCAGGCACTAGGAATGTGGCCCGGTGCAGGGCCTGAGGCTCCTTGCAGACCATTGGGCCTGTGTCCAGCTCTCCTCCCTTAGAAGTTCCTCTCCCAGGCTCTGGGGGACTGATTCACCCGGGAAAAGGGGGCAGGAGATACTACCCACCCGCCATCCTGGGTTGGCACTGAAATCATCAGGGCAATGGGCCCTGCAACATGGCCTAGTGTCCTGGGAGGCAAGGGTGCTGACCACCCGGGGCACCCATCCTACTGCCCGCTTCTCCCCTCAGACAGTCAACTATTCCCAAGGTGCATTATCATTCTTATCGTATCTCCTATTATCGTTAGCTTTACTCTATTACTTAGAGCCAACATGTATCAGATGTTTAAGGCACTATAATCTGGGTACGGGGCCTGGCCAGAACCATCCCACCCCAGGCCTCTCTGCCTTGGGCTCAGGGCCAGCTAGGGAGGCAGAGGACACTCTGCTCTCCCCTCTCCACTGGCCTTGCCACTGCCTGCCCCTCTCTGACCAGAGCCATTCAGGCAATCCAAAGCCCCCTGGGAAGCCACACAGCCTACCTGTGTACCCTGAGGGCCTGCTGTGGGCATCTCTCCTCACTCTCCCATAGCCTCTCCGGTGCCCGGGACATGTGTCTGGGCCCTGAGAGAAGCCCAGGTAGGAGATAGACTCCAACCACCACAAGAAGAAACAGACAAGGGAGCTCCTGATTAATACTCCACCAGCTCTCAGTACCCCAAACCCAGGCACCCACAGGCCAGCTCCCAGGGCAGTGGATTATGACCCCGGAAGGAGCTGAGGGTCAGTCCAGCCATGTGGGGCTACAAAGCCCAGAGGTTCCCCTCGCTGACACCCACACTGCCCACCAGTGCCCCTGTTCCAGCCACTGGCCCTGTCTTCCCCAGATCTTTCCATCTTCCCAGGGGTGACCAGGTCTCCCCAGGTCACCACTGCCCAGAGCCCCTTTCCACCCCATGCATCCTGCACAAGAGACCCCCTCATCTTCCTGACACCGCCTGAAAGGTGATTCCAAGCCTCAGTGTCCTCACCACAGCTATCTATCCATAGCCACCCCCCACCCAGAGCCTCCCCCAGCCAGGGCAGGCTCCTCCAGGCCACCCAGCTACACCACCTTCACTAGATGCCACTGTGCTGAGTCCACTGATGCAGAGCCCTTAGGCAGCCCGCCATGCCCGTGACAGCCTCGGATCACTAAGTAATACCTCACAACACCCCCATGGGGGGTGACAGATGGCCCCCCTGCACAGACGAGGAAAGAGCGCTCTTCTCCAACTGCAGACAGGACCCATCTACTTTAGAGTCCCCAGTACCTGGCACTGTGCCTGGAACACTGCAGGTGTCAATAAATACTTGTTGGCTGGATGAGGAGACAGACAGATGGACAGACAGACAGATGGACACATGAGTGGGTGGGTGGATTTATAGATGAATGGATGGATGGATGGATGGATGGACGGACGGACAGATGGACAGACGGGTGGGTGGAAGGATGTAACAACAGAGGGATGGATAGACAGAGAGATGGACAGACACACAAACTCTCAAACTAATCACTAAAAAGAGACCCCCAACCAGTCTCCCAAATCCAAAGGGTTGGCTGTACACTGTCTGCAAGGACAGCAGGCCAGGACAAGAGGCCCTGGGGCTCCAATAAACAGCCATGACTGGCAGCTGTGCCCTCTAAGGATCTCTCCAAAGTGGGGGACCCAAGACGCGAGAGGCAGGAGCTAGAGTCCGAAGTCGAGAAGGGAAACTGAGAGCAGCACTAAGCAGAGCAGAGGCCAGCTCAGGCGAGGCCCCAGGAGGCCCCAGGAGCACCAAGCCCCGACCTGGAGGGGTGGCCGGGCCAGAACTCCACCCTCAAGCAGTCCTGGCAGAGTCTGAAAGGGCCAGCATGGGCCCAATGCCAGGCCCTCTGAACACCTGGCAGGAGTTGATAGCTCTGTCTGTCTCCAGGCCCTCCAGGCCAGACTGCAATGTGGTTCCGACCACGCTAAAGGCCAAATGCCAGCACAACCTCTGTAGAGACAAGTGATCAAGAAGTCCCTGCTCTGGGGGTGCCTGGGTGGCTCAGTTGGTTAAGCATCCAACTTAAGCTCAGGTCATTATCTCATGGTTCATGGGTTTGAGACCCATATCAGGCTCTGTGCTGACAGCTCAGAGGCTAGAGCTTGCTTCAGATTCTGTGTCTCTTTGCTCTCTGCCCCTCTCCCTCTCTCTCTCCTTCTCTCTCTCTCTCAAAAATAAACAAACACTAAAAATTAAAAAAAAAAAAAAAAAAGTCCCAGCCCTGGAGGCCTCAGCATGGCTGGGCAGTGGAGGGACACTATCCCAGGGCCCAGGTGAGTTAGCACTAGCCTGGCATGGGAGAGACGGCGGTATGTCCTGGACAGAGCTGGGGCTCCTCCTCTGATTAGAATAGGAGGCCAAGGGGTTGGGCCTGCATCTGTACCCCTTTCCTGGGAGCCTAGGAAATGAGTCTTTGAACTCAGGGACCACTAATAGAGGGGGCTGCCCTTGCCTCCCATTGCCTCCTACCTCTGCTCGAATGTATAGAATTTCCATCCTTGCTTATTAAACTCCTTCCCAAAAACCCACAAGCAAAGCATGCAGATGGCACGGAAAGAGTGGCTTCCAAGGCAAAGGCAATAATGAGATGGCTTCCGCCAGCCAGCAATCACTTCCACCTACCAACACCCACCACCTCAGCAGGCTGGGGGCCACCTGGGTGCCAAGGCCTCACTTCCTCAGGGCAGGGGGCTATATTCACAGATCTGCGGCACCAAACTAGGGGGAGGAGGACTGGGGAGGGGGTGTGACCTGGCTGGGTTGAAACCACAACAATATTATAGAGGATTAACAAAAAATAACCATGAGGTTCAGAATTAGCAGATTTGGAAGAAATCTCTACTTTCTGCTCTGGTCATATAGCCTGGGATAAATCAGTCACTCTAGGCCTCAGCCCCCATCTGTAAACTGGATGGGACAATCCCCACCTTCTAGCTATAGTCAGGATCGAAGAGGCTGGAGCAAGCGCGTCAATTCACAGTGCCCTGGCGCACTGCAGGCACCAGGAAAAGAAGCCACACCCACTCTCACTTTCCCAGGAGAAGGTGCTGGTCTCCTGGCACCTGCCCCTCTCCACAGGAGGAACCAAGACCCGAAGGGGACGGAGGCCTGTACTTTGGTACAGAGCAGTGCACAGTGCCCCCCAGAAAACCCTCCTATCCCCCAAATACTTTCCCCTTCAGATGGGAAGAGGGTCCCTACTAAAGCATCCCTATTCCTTCAGAGATGGAGCGGCTCCCAGAGTGCCCCTTCCTGACAGCAGGGCCTGTGCTCTGGGGTGAGGACTGAGGGGCAGGAAAGGACCCAGCATTTGGCCACCACAGACCACTGACCTCCCTTCAAGACCCCCTCTAGGGCACAGCCAGATCTTCCTCCATCCATGCCTCCAGCCTGCCCTCTCCAGTCTCTGAACACGGACCCAACAACACCCCCTGTTCGGCCCTCAAACCAAAGGTCAAACAGTGCATTCCCTCCATGAGGGTCTTGTCTACCATCCAGGCTCTTCTCCCACTCTCCACCTCCATTTGTCCTCCACTGATCCCACCTCACCTCCCTTTCTCCACCCTCTCCCCTCCCCCAGAAGCAGAGAGCTGTTCCAGGCCTCTACACCTCTGTAGGCAGAGGGGACTGCCTGGGACTCCTCTCCCTCAACCACCATTGGTTCCAATGAGCAATGCCTTCTTTAATTTCAGACTCAGCACAGCACCCCCTCCTTGACAAAATCTCCAATTGCCACCCAATTACTACACTTCCAGGTCCCCTGACACAAGTTTGCTTGTATGTCTGTCTTTCCAATCCTTAGTTACATACAGTGCCTCATCAATGTTTGATGAGTGGATATACCTATGGATGGATGGGTGGATGGATGGATGGATGGATGGATGGACGGATGGATGGATGGATGATGGATGGAAAAAGGGATGAATGAATGATTACACAAAAGGATGAATGAGTAATTGCATAATGTGGATGAATCGGTCGAATAAGAATGCGACATGAAGATCCAAAGGCAGGAGCCAATATGGACATGGCCTACAGGTACGGACTCCCTCCGTGCAGATGGGGCTCCACCAGAGTGTGATTATGGCACATTTCCCTCTATTCAGAGCATTCGGGGCAGCCTCATGCAGAAGCAGAGGGCTGGATGAGGTGACCTGTCCAACATCACTTAACATTAAGCTTTCCCTGCGTGCTGACTTCCAGCAACTCCTTCATTTCCATGGTCACTTTCTCAGTGCACAGAGTGGGATGGATGGGGAGGCCTCAGCCCTGGAGTGGGCAAAGGGACACGTTTCCGATAAGCAGCAGGGTGCCGAGCCTCCGACTGTCTCTACAGATCTCAGCTCCACAAAGGGAGCTGTCCAGCAGGCTTGTCCAAGGGCTATTTTAAAATTGTGTGCATTTGACATGCAGTGTGACAACATAACAATAAATGATGCACAGTCTTGGGGCTACAGGCAATTCCTACAGGCTCTTCCCCTCTGCCAGAGGCTGGTACCCTCAGGCCTTGAAGAGCCACCACCCAGTTCTTCCTGGAAAATCCTAGATTTGTGACCTTCTTTTCAGCTCCTATAATGCCAGGCCCCAGACGGAGAGGCCTGCAGGTCTGGAGTCAGCACTGCCACCGGACCCCACTCAATCCACGACCAGGAAGGGCAGCACAGGAGTGTCTCCTCCAACGGCCTCACACTTTGGAATCTGTCTGCCGATCACTGCCAACAAGATTCGGAGCCAGGACGAGGTGGCAGCCAGAGGGAAACAGGCGCACAATTACCCAGCTGCCTCAACGGTCCCTCAGCAGGATCACCGGGAATCAGGGAGCACGGACACCTGGCCCAGACAGAATACCTTCCACCCACCTGCGCGTGCTCAGGGCCAGGCACCTGCTGAGGCTTCTCTAGGTCCAGCTGAGCCAAGAGCTGTCCTGAAAGCTCTGTGAGTCAAGTCTCCTACAGGAACATCCTGATGGGCGCTTTCAGTTCCTCAACAAGATGCCTTCCACAAGATCTGCACAGGCATCCTGATGCATTGTCTCACATCATCTTCACTGCCACTCTAGGAGGTGGGGATGAAGGTCCTTATTTGATACATGGGGAAACACAGGCTAGGGGACCACCTGAAGTGGTCCTACTACTAAGTGGCAGAGCCAGGTGTAAAGCCCGGGTCCTGCTGACCCCCAGGCCCACTGGGGCTCTCCCTCAGTCCCACTGACCTCTGAAGCAGTGATAGGCTCAAGAGGAGAGAGGCAATGCCAGTCCTCTCTCCATCCACACGCCGGACTTGGCCCAAGAAGAGTTTTGCCATCTTGTCCAACCTGAAGGACATGCCTTCAGCCTCGGGCTGCCCAGCTCTCTCACAGCCACTTAGACCTCTGGTGAATGGCACCTACCCAGTGGGCCTCCTTTGCCTCCCCCAGGCAGCTCACATGCCTGCCTTCCCCCTGCTTCCTTCCGCCACAGCACCCCTGGTTCCCTCCATCAGAATGCCCAGCACACTGCACCATAATGATTATTGATGCGGCTTTGCGACTGGATCCGGAAGGTGCATGAATAAATGGATGAACAAACGAATATGTGGTTTGGCACCAACTCTACACTGGTGTGCAAATTCTTTATGAATCCAGGAACAGAGAAGAAACGCGCTTTCCCCCTAACAAGCTACAGCCAAAGACTTCCATTTTCCTCGGCCGAAGACACTCGGCATCTATCATCTGTGTTGGTAGCCAAGTGACACCGTCTGACGCCTGCCGTGGACGAGTGGCGGAAGGATGTATTTACATAGTTTGTGCTCCCTGAAATAACATGACATCTCTGGGAGCCTCCAGCTGCGTGCGAGATACTAGTGCACAGTCTGAATTACCTCCACGATGACTTCATGCTGAATTTGCTGAGTCTCCAAGCAGAGTCATAAATGTAAAGGAGGAGCATTTCTCTGGGCCTTCGCCACATCTTTCATCCAGAAAATAAGTGGTGATAATATTTGTAATATGTTTACTGACAGGACCAGGGGCTCCGTGCAGATAACTCTTTTATGACACAAAGTACTTAACTAAGATGGAAAATGGCATTACTCATGTTAAATTCAAAATGAGCATTTTGTCTCAGATTGCTAGAAACCCAGTAAATGTCATTAGCTATCTGAGGTTACAATGAAATCCGCAAAGGGTTACTCTTTGGTAATTACATTTACCGTAGCTATAGAAACAAGGGACATCAGCCTCCGCCGGCTGACAGCTCTGTCTTTTCCCCCCAAGAACGGTTCATCTGCATGTTGTCGTCTCCAAAGACTAGGCTCCAAATCATGCATCTCAGCAGCCTGCTCTTGGGACGACTGTTTTCCCCACAGGCGCCAGGCCAGGGCCCCAGTACACGGGCTGCTGTGATTCTTGATTGGAAACTGAAAATAAAAGACGGAGATGAGGAAAGATGCTCTTCCTGTGGCTTC
Organism: Hyaena hyaena; assembly: GCF_003009895.1. Taxonomy (NCBI): domain Eukaryota; kingdom Metazoa; phylum Chordata; class Mammalia; order Carnivora; family Hyaenidae; genus Hyaena; species Hyaena hyaena. Next base: position 3,822,329 of record NW_024080710.1, on the reverse strand, counting down.
TGCATTGAAATGTGCCTCCTGACTGTGCGCAGGGAAGTTACGGTTCCCGGGGCCCTCCTTCTGCGGCCGATGCATTATTTATGGCCAGCTTGCTATTGTACTAAGCACTTCCCCCACAGTGCCCCATGCTGCCATTTCCCAGACTGACCTTAACACCCCTCCCGCCAAGACCAAGAAATACGCCCACCCTAAAGGGATCCTTGGGTCTCCGCTGGCCTTCTCAGACCCATCTGAGCTGCAGGCAGGGCCTGAAGGCTTCAGGAGAGGGGAAATGGAGGATACGAGGCAGACCTTGGGAGCTAGAGGTCACTTCTGCCTCCACGGCAAATGGGACTGATGGAACGACCCTATTAGCCAATTAGAAGGACCGGCACCTTCCTTCTTCACCTGTAACTTCCAACACCTTCCCTCACGACTGTGACAAGGCATCTGCTTCCCTCATCTCATGTGTGTGGCCATGACAGCTATCTTCACCACCTGGTAGCCCAATACCTTCCCTCTCCAGCCACAGGCAAAGCCACCAGCTTTCCTCACCACCTACTAATACTAACACCTTCCTTTGCCCCCTGTCTCCTTTACCTCCTACATCTACAGCCAAGATCATTACCTGATATGAGCCAAAACCTTCCACCACTACCTGTGGGTGTGACAGTAAACACCTTTCCTTGCAACTGGGTGGCAACCAGCACCTTTCCCCGCCACCTGTGACAGCCAACCTTGTCCCTCACCACTCTGACAAACATCTCTCAACCACCTCTGTGAGAGAGTCAACACCTGCCCTCACCACCAGGAAGCGCTGATACCCGCCTGCCCTCATCATCAGGAAGTACCAGGATTTTCCCCAATCACCTTCCTCTGGGTCAGTGGTTCTCAAAGTAAGATCCCCAAACCAATAGCATTAGCATCTCCTGGGAACTTGTCAGCATGCAATTTCTTGTAAATTCTCAGGCCCCACCCACACCTAAGGAATCAGAAACTTTGGAAGTGGGGCCCTGCAATTTGTGTTTTTTAGCAAGATTTCCAGGCGATTCTCATGCATATGAAATCTGAGAACCTCGATGGCTGCTCTTTAAAAGTTCCCTGGGGAGCTTTCAAAAACCCTGCCACCCTGGTTGCGCCCCCAGGATATAGAGGCCCTAGTGGCACTGATTCTACAAGTTCCCAGGTGGTTCTAGGTGTGGCTGGGGCTGAGAGCCAAGCTGTGGCCGGCACATTTCTCCAGAATAGCAGATAGGGCCTGGCATGCTCCCGGCTGTGCTGCCGGCAGAGCCACCTACTGCCGGCAGAGCCACCTACTGCCGGAGACTGGCTGTCACCTGTCTGACATCCAACAGCTGCCTCTAGGCCACAGAAATGCCCAGGAGACCAAGGTTCCCAGCAGCAGAACTGCCTGGACCCATGCCTGTCACACTGGTCCAGCCAGGTATCCCTGAGCTTCAAGGAGGACTCCGTGGGCTGTCTGTCCAGGTGCGGCTCTTCACCTCACTGACAGCTGCCTGCACTGACAAGGGAAAGCCTCGAGGACCCAGATTGTGGACAGGCCCCCCAGGGCAGGCTGCATGAAGGGACCCACTGTGACAAGTCCTGCTCGGGCCTGGACCCCGAAGTCCAAGACCAGAACTGCTCCCGGTAGCCAACATCTCTCCGTCACGCTTCCCATTACATCTCCAGCCCCATGGGCCCTCTACTCCCTGAACGCCACCCCACTCTGATCCCTGCCCTCTGCTTTCTGAGAAATCACAATCATTTAAGAACCGCCTAGAAGAAAACAAACCAAAATGCAACCCTGATTGGGTTGCAACATACTGGGGTCTTTTTTCTTTCATTTGCAAAGATTCTGTCATACAAATGTTATAATACATTTATTCTTTAAAACTAACAATTAAAATAGATTTTTCTCTATACCTCATGGCCTAGGTCAATGTCACACACGCACACACAGACACAGGCACACGCTGGCCCCTTCAAGGCCCCTCCACCCTTGGGATGCCTTGGCTGAGCTACCTTGGTGTCATGGTGCACATCTGGCTAGGTTCTGAGCACTGACAGCTTGGGAAGCCCCCCTCCTCCTGCCGTCAGCAGCTCCCTTGCCAAAAGCCCAGCCTTGGGCCGCAGAGGAGTCCCACACCATCCCTAGGAATCCTGGGGTAGCCTGAGCACTGTCCTGTCGGGTACAGGCCCTGGGTATGGCAGCTACGGAGACTAGCCGTGTGCACTCACCTGTGCTGGGCAGGGTCAGCAGGTGCACAGGCAACTCAAGATGAGTTCCAGGGCCTTCACCTCAGCTGCCCCGCCCAGAACATACCCCATCTCGGCTCTCTGCATCCCACGCAACCCCAAGCACCGCACTGCCTGCCCCAGGATGGACACCATTGCCAGTCACCAGAGCTCCTGGAGAAACAGTACCATTCAGATCACAACCCCACTGTCTCTTCCGGAGCAAGCCTAGAACAGAAGCCGCCCAGCTCTTCAGAAGTTAACAGAGGTCCGCTAGCCCCACAGGTGTGTCTGCTTGAATTCTATCCATGTGTCATGGTCAGGATGGCCCTGGGGATGGGGGGGTGGGGGGGGCAGTTCCCTGGGCACCATCAAACCCCTCCCCCTCCTGGGCGCTCTGCCCCCACACGAATGGCCCAGCTAGCTCCCACAGCATTTGACTTGCAAAAAGCAAGTATTATCATGTTCCCACAACCATAATTAAACTCACCCCATTGGCAAGAGAATCCACAGGCACCAACAGACAAATAAGCCCTCTCTCCACTTAGGGGAACCAGCTCCCAAACAAAAATTCAGTCCACAGAATTTGGGGGTACTTTAGTAAGTAACTGCCTGTAGCACCACACGGAGGTTCGGCAGCACTTTTGCAGAAGCACACGCGCTCACAGAGTGACCTGGCAAGCTGCTTATTCCGCCTGCACCTCCTGACCCACCCTGCTCAGTGCCCCATGAGGCTGGCTTCCAGTGACACTACTCCTGGGCTCCCTCCCACCCTGGCTCCTACCTGGCGTCAGTCACTGGGAGGCATCAGCAGTCAGAGAGCAGGGCTGGGCCCAGAGCTGCACTGGCTGTGTTCCCCCATCCAAGGACACGGGCAGCTTCCCCTTGACTGCTGCCTCCTTCTTGAAGGCTCCATAACACTGTCCCTGCCCCTTCAGGCCCACAGGTGGTACAGCTCCCTACGACTGCCAGTCCTTTGGTGTTTTCCTGTCTCTGGTTGCCTCCTCTTCATTCAATTCTGCTCAGTGACCCTTGGGAAAGCGTAATGGGCTTCTTGCCCAACACTGACTAATTTAGCTAAAGAATCTGCACATTAAGGCTTTAGAGCTGGGTTTCAGCAAAGTAGTACAGAGTCTTCTCTGAGGAGGTCTGGGTGCTATTATAATTCTGGTGGATTAAGAGATTAACTGGATCCAAAAAAGACGATTCATAACAAGTGGCAAAGTGTCTCCAGTGGTATGTCTAAGGGCTCTGTCCTCAGATCTGCCCATTCGACTTCTATGAGTGAGTTGGTGGAGGATGCTGATTGCTACTTATCCCACCACACAGACAGTTAATATAGAGAATGGCAGAGCTGGTGTCCAAAAAGATTTTGGCTGTCTGAAACAATGGACCATATTCAGCAAAATAGAACTCAAACAGCAATGGATAGAGATTTAGAAGTTCAGAAGGCCAAAGGCATAAGAACTAGGAAAGATTCAGTGAAAAGCTTGTGGGACAGACATGGGCTCAGCCACCTTGAAGCCAAGTATGAGCAATACACTGATGTGGCCACTTCTGGGTGAATTAACAGTATGACGCCAGGATAAAGAGAGAGAGCCCCCCCGCCCCCCTCCCCAACCCTGGCTGGCTTCACAGGCCAGATGTCAGCTGAGAGCTGAGCTCCACTCTGATCTGGGCTCGAACTCAGCAGAGACAGCGGTACTATGGAGAAGGCTTGGAAGGCGACAGCCAGGCCAGATGTACAGGACACAGAAACTCATCACGAGGTGTGGCCGAAGAGACCAGAGAAAGCCTGAGAAGAGGCCAGCCAAGTGAGAAGGTGACATGAGAGCCAGCTCCAGACACCTAAAGGGATTATCTCCGGGAAGATAAAGAACGGGGGAGCAGTGCCAAGGACTTTCTCCTTCTGATCCAATTAAAACCGTCTGCAATCACTGAAAAAAAAAAGAGCACCAGCAGCACCAAGAAAGACAAGCTGAAAACGTGCCCAGCCTCAAACCACACACTTCCTCCCACCAGCCGGGGTTTTGGGTGGGTGTCCCGCTCCAGGCTCACGACCTAGCTTTCGACCCCAAGGAGGCCACCAAATCCCACAGCAAGGCAGGGGGGAACAGCCAAGGAAACACAAAGCGGATGAAATAGGTAAAGGAAGAAAAATCTCTATAGTCCAATAGAGAAGGAAGGAAGGAAGGAAGGAAGGAAGGAAGGAAGGAAGGAAGGAAGGAAGGAAGGAATGGAGAAAGAAAGAAGAAAGAGAGAGAGAGAGAGAGAGAGAGAGAGAGAGAAAGAAAGAAAGAAAGAAAGAAAGAAAGAAAGAAAGAAAGAAAGAAAGAAAGAAAGAGAAAGAAAGAACAAGCAGTACAATTTCAGAGCAATCATCAACCCTAAAACAGACACATAAGATTTTGGGAAAATGCTACCAGTTGTTTTCAAAGAGAACAAAAACTACATTACAGCAATAGAATAATAGAGTTCAAAAAAAAATTAGTATCTCTATATAAATCAGTGGTTACCAGAGGGGAAGGTGGGTGGGGGATTGGTGAATATAGAGATAAAGGAGATTAACAGGTACAAATTTCCAGTTACAAAATAAATAAGTCACGGCGATGAAAAGTATAGCACAGGGAATATAATCAATAACATCATAATACTGCACGGGGACAGATGGTGACTATGCTTACAGTGAGGAGCAGCGAGTAAGGTATAGAAGTGTTGAATCAATATATTATATACCTGAAACTAATAAAATGCTGTATGTTAATCACACTTCAACACAAAGCTTTTTAAACTAACATCTCTATGATTCTAATAAAATCGCTGTTGGAAGCACTAAAAAATAGAATTGGCATTGCCAAAAAAAACTTATCAGTAAAACAAAAAACACAGTCGAGACAATTAGTATTGTATTCATCAGTTTAAGCTAAGATATGCTGTCATAATGAGCAACCCCCAAAATGTCAGTGGCTTACATCGACAAGGGGTGATTTCCCCCCTCATGCTACGTGTTTATCGCAGGTTGGCTGCAGCTCTGTTCTATGGCATCCATATCCAGGCTCAGGAAGCAGCCCCCACCTCTCCGGGCAGAATAGAGAACAAATATGCCAGAACTATGTGACGGCTCTTAAAGCTTCTGTTCAGAAGAGGCTTAAGGTACCCACACCCCTAGTTCACTGGCCCAAGCAAATCACATGGCCAGAGATGACACTGTCAGAACGGAGCCTGTACGTCCTCCCACTAAGAGAAGCAGTGAATATTCTGAACAATAAGACAGGCTACCACACGTATCCAGAACATGGAATAAATGAGTAGAAGCTTTGTGTAATGGGAAAGATGATCAACAGAAGAGAAAACACTGGAAGAACCCAATGTAGGGGCTCTGATTCCCAAAGAACACATAAGAAACAGACGGCAGCTATATTCATAAGCCTATCAAAAGAGCCACAGGAGCTGAACAAAGAACCGATATTAGAAATCACAAGGACACAATCTGCCAACGGAAAGTTTATACACAAAAAGGAATGCTAGGTTTCATGACTGAATAATGTTTAAATTTCAGAGGAAAAGAGAGGGAGCTATTCTGATGAGGGAGACAGTACACTTGTGGGTTTCACAGAAGTGGGTGCTGACAGGGAAGCCTGTTACATGTCCTCCACAGCTTCAAGAGGGGGAGCTTGGGTGGCTCAATCGGTTGAGTGGTTGAGTATCCGACTCTTGATTTCAGCTCAGGTCATGATCCCGTGGTTCGTTAGATCGAGCCCTGCACTACTGGGCTCTGTGCTGACAGTGCAGAGCCTGCTTGGGATTCTCTGTCTTCTTCTTTCTTACTCTTTCTCTCTCTCTCTCTCTGTCTCTCTCTCTCTCTCTGTCTCTCTCTCTCTCTCTGCCTCTCCCCTGCTTGCTCTTGCTGTCATGCATGCAGGCTCTCTCTCTCTCTCTCAAATTAAATAAATGTAAAAAAAAAGGCACAAGAGAACCCATAAGGACACGGACTTGCTTCCTTTCGTGAGCTCAGCCCCTGCCCACAGACAGACCACCCAGACCACCCCAAAAGTATAAAGACCAGACTGGTTGCTCTCAAGCCTCAGCAGCACTTTTCCCTCCTCTCGCTCAGAAATCCAGATCTGTCCATATTCACTAAGGACAGTCTAGTGCCCGTCTTTCCCCAGTTGTGTCTACAAACTGTGTGCAGAAAACGAAATGTCTCTGAATCGTTAAAAATGATTAAATCACATGTATATAATTTTATATAAAATTACATAAAGATATTAACATATAGATTATAAAGAAAAACCGTGGGGGGAAACAGGGGCACCACCAAAATGGCAAGAAGCACTTGAAAGTGTCAAATGAGAAAAAAAGTGAAATTATTTCCAGTTTAATCCAAGCCGAGAGCCCAGCTAGAAAACTGCACCCCGAACATTCCACGTCTGTGTCGGGGCACAGACAGGAGAAGGGGGCAGATGAGAGCGAGAGGAGGAGGCAGAGATAACAGGAAAGAGAAGGATGGGAAGAATCCAATACGGGGAAGGGAGCAAACAGAAGGGGCTGGTTAGAGGCCACGTCCTGAGCTCTGTCCAGAGCAGGCTCCCAGTGGCGATCAAGAAGGTCCTTAGAGCCAGTAGGGTCCCTGCAGCGGAGATAGGCGTGGGAAGCAGCCACCGACCTGGCTCCTGGAGAAGCAGCCACCTACCTGGCTCCTGGAGAAGCTGGCTAAGACTGGACTTCCCACTACGATTCTTTCTGGGGGGAGCACATGAGAACCTAGACAGTGGTTTCTCCCCGCGAATTAACATGCTGGCATGTACTCAACCAAAAATTAGTCTCTCGTCAGCTTGTCCGTGGGAGTCATCCCCACCTAAGCCAGCCGTGAGTCTGCCCCTGCCCTCTCCCAACCTACGGAGTGGCCTGGGCAACAACCACCCTCCTCTCCTGTGCCCCGTTCTCTGTCCCACCTTCCCCAGGGAAATTCAAACACTGCCTACAAGGCCTCTTGCCACTTTTGAGCCAGCATTTCTAGGCCCTGACTCTGTGCCGGCACTAACTACACACCGTGGATATAACCTCATGATAATCCTTATGCCAACTCTTTTAAGAACCAGCAGGTCCCAGTATCACCCTCATTTTAGACACGAAGAAAAGAAAACAAGGCTCAGAGAAGTTAGGTAACTTTCTCAAGGTCACAGAGCAAGGAACAAAGCTAGATTTGGAACCCAGGTCTGCCTCTGAAACCCGAGATCCCCACAAGTGTCCTGCTGCCTCATCAGAGCTTTTTTAATGATCCCTGCAGCGCATGTCAGCCTGGACCTCAGCAACATCTTCGGGAGTTTGCGATCTCAGTGGGGACACAGACAGACACACTGAAACGAACTACACCAAGACCAGGTGACATCACAGGAGGCTTGAGGCCGGAGAGGGCTTGTGAGGAGCTGGGCCCGTGGAATAAGAGAGTGAGAGGAGGTGGGGAGCTGCCCCTCCAGAAAATGGAAAATCACTGGTCAGCCCTGCTTCCCCAGAGTCTGCTTGGGAATGTGATAACCATGATAACAGACATGGACAGTGATGGAAAGGGAGCCTCCCAGGGGAGGCCCCCACAGCCAGACTCCACAATTACCAGCAGCTCACCGGAGCTGACAAGACAGACAGTTCCTTCACTTGCGATGCAGGAAATGTTTTTGTGTTTTCTGCCTAGGCTTTAATTCTGAGCTAAACAAAGACCCCGGCGGGTGGGAGATGGAGTGCTGCCCAGGGAGCCCCCTTCACTTATCCCAAAGATGCTTCCAAAACCAGAGGAATAGCAGGGGCCAGGGCTGCAGGGAACACAGGACTTGCAGGCCCATGACCTGGGGAGCAAAACACCCCGCCACTTCAGGCAAGCCCCAGGACAGTCCAAGCTCTGTGCATGGTGGCTTCCGCCTCACACTCCTGGGAGGCGGTATGAGCATCATCCCAATATTGTGGATGGGGGGACAGCCTCACACGGATTATGTGACTTGCAACCTCAGGGGAGGACAGAGCCACACTCCAACCCACCTGTTGGAGTCCAGAGCTCTATCTTGGGAGGGCTTGCAGGACCCTAGGAATGAGGCAGGTCAGAAAGGGTCTGCCGCGGTCGGAAAGGCGTGGGGTTCAGTATCGGCCACAGACTGTCCATTTTGTGGCGAGGATTAGATGCGGGAAGCACTAGCACCAAGCCCGGCACTGAGAAAGTGCTCGGTAATCGCCAGCAATCTTCACTCAGAAGACTAAAAGCTCCTTGAGGCAAGGACCTCATCTGCTCTGCCCACCTGGGGCCCTAGTGCCTGAAGGGTGCCTGAGGTCCCTGCTGGGAGGTGCTCCATCAGTGACTAGGAATCTGCGCTCCATGGATCTGCAGCAGGCTTCATCTTACCAAACCCAAGCTCACGACATTTTCTGGACTTTCCTTTCCCAACCTCTGGGCCGGATCAGTCAGACACTCTGGGGCCGCAGGCAAGGAGCAGAGAGAAGGCATGACAGAGGAGGGAGAAGGCAGAGCAAGATGCAGGCAGCCCACTGCCCCAAAGGCCGGATTCTGCCACACGCAACCCAACCTTGAGGGCCCTGGGTAAGTGCACATAAGTAGCACACAGGGACATGTATGCATCCAGGCAGCCACTGGCGCTGGTGAGCCCAGCTGCCCCGCGCAACTCCCAGATACCAAATATGGCTGCCCTGCTCACCGTCACTTGTGGAGACACCAGCTCTCGTACAGAGCAGGCATTTCATAAACGTTGTTACAGAACATTACTGCCCAGAGCCTACCATGTGCCTGGCACTGCTCCAGGCGCTTCAGTCTTCATAACCTGTCTTGCAAAGTGAAAGCAGGTGGTAAAACAGAGGCTCCAGGCGCTTCAGTCTTCATAACCTGTCTTGCAAAGTGAAAGCAGGTGGTAAAACAGAGGCTCAGAGACGAAGCAATTTGCCCAGAGTAACACAGCTAGAAGGTGACAGCTACGAGTCTGGCCTCTACCTGTGCTCTATCCACTGCCACACATGGCTTCTAGAAGGACAAGAAGGAAGAGGGAGAAAAGGGCCGTGGGACAGTAAGCAGTAACTCTTCCCTGACCAGCTTCTCTGAGCCCAGGCAGCCAGCTCCAAATCTGCCTAAATTTAGCCCAGGCCAAAGCCAAGACTCCCCTGAAATTCTGGTCCCACCCAACCAGGAGCCTGCCAGGCTCTGGGCTGACCTTGGTGAGCCAGGAGGGAGGCCTTGTTCGCCCAGCCTCCTTGAGGAGCTTGGGTCTTTCAGCCCAGCCCCGTGGTCCCAGCCGCGGGGTCAGAGTCCCGCAGCACGCACCGCACCGCCCCCTCCTCACCCCTCCTCACCCCTCCTCACCCCTCCTCACCCCTCCTCACCCCTCCTCACCCCTCCTGTCTGCTAGGACACCGAGTTTGCAGAAGCAGGAGGCGGCGCCTCGGCGGAGCTGCGCCCACAGCTCCGCCCCCAAAGGTTGGCGGTGGCTGTGCCGTCCAGACTTCCTGCACTCCCCGTCTGCCTGGTCTCATACCCCTCCCCCACTCCAGGTGGAAAGGGCCGCCAGCCCTATTTCACGGATAACAAGAGCTCAGAGAAGTTAGGTAACTTGCCAAGATCGCACAGCTGGTGAGCCCGTCGTGCAGACCCCGGGACGTGAAAACGCAAAGCCCTAACCACAACGCAGCTCGCTGCCTTTCGGCACGCCCCAGTTGCAACCGCACGCCTCCAGAGACTCCTGCATTGTGCACACAACCGCAGGCTGGCTCTTTCCCCCCAAAGCCCGCAGAGGCGGAGAGCCCGGGAGCCAGAGCCCCTGAGGCCGGTACCCTCGCCCCGGCAGGAAGCGCCCCTCGCGGCGTTCCCAGGCCCGCACCGGCCCCCTCCCCGGCGAGCTGAGCCGTGAGCATAGGCTGCGTTTGTGGGAAACCGGGGCTCAGCGCGCTGAGAGGGAGTCAATTTATTCTGGAGAAAACATCTTTGTTCTGCGAGTGAAGGGGAGCCATTCCCAACAATTTAATGCTCTGTTCGCGGGCCCCGGTGCTGGGGTTGCAGCGCGAGGCTTGTTCTTCGAGGCAGAGCCGCACATAATGAGGCTTCTCACTGCCGCTCCCCGCCATCCTGCCAAAAACCAGAACAGTTATTTATCCATTAATCTGACATTACACCCCCTGCATTTTATCTGCTTAAATAAATTTGGTGGTTAGAGTGTGTGCCTGGCGAAGAAACTCGCGGATTCAATTTCCTACGCGCCAACGCGTGCAACATTGCTGTTACAAACTCGCCTTTGCCATCTTGGCGCCTCGGCCGTTCCAGCAGCGAAAATGGACCTCTCCCAGCTCCGCCAGATCCAGTCCCAGCAGCGGAAGATGGGCCTCTCTCAGCTCGGCTCGGCCAGATCCAGACACCACGGGGCAGGTCTCCAGAGCCTGTCTCCATCTGCGCCTGCATAATTGAGTTGCCTGCTAGATGGTCCTTCTACCAGGAGACACGCCATCTCCTTCCGCTATCATCTACAGGGGGGAAAACCTCAAATCTAGACCCCCAGCCAGCCTGGGCTGGAATTCTGGGTGTGCCACTCAGGAGCTGTGTGACCTTGAGATGTCACCACCTTTCTGTGCCTCTCAGTTTCACCTGCTCCTACCTAGGGCTATGATGAGAAATAAATGAGTTAATATTTGTTTAAGTGCTTAGAACAGTGCCTGGCACATACTAAGTGTCCAATAAAAGTTGGTTTAAAATATATATAATGTTTAGGGGCACCTGGGTGGCTCAGTTGGTTAAGCGACTGACTTCAGCTCAGGTCATGATCTCACAGTTCGTGGGTTCAAGCCCGGTGTCAGGCTCTGTGCTGACAGCTCAAAGCCTAGAGCCTGCTTCAGATTCTGTGTCTTCCTCTCTCTCTGCCCCTCCCCTGCTCACACTCAGTCTCTCTCTCTCTCAAAACTAAAAATAAACATTAAATATATATATGTTTCAAATCCACGACAAGCATTTCTAAGCAGGGTTTTAGAGAGGAGCTAGACTACTAGGTCCTAAATGTGTCCTGAATTAAAAAGGAAGGTGAGTAGAGCACTGACTTGCTCCCCCCCCCCCCACACACACACACCCCACCCATTTCACTCTGTTAAGAGTGGTCATGGTTAGGAGGCTTCATGGAATACTTCATTTGAACAAAGGATTCTACTGCTCGAAAGTGTTTGAAATCCTTTTTCCACTCTATCGCTTGCATTTCACAGAGGAGAAAATGGAAAGCCAGAGAGGAAAAGGGACTTGGCCAGAGCCGCCCACAAGTCCACAGCAGAACTGGAAGCAGAATCCAGGCCGTCTGTCCCCCAGGTCAAGTTTTTGTTTTGGGTTGTTTTGTTTGTTTGTTTGTTTTGTTTTGTTTTTTTCTCCACCTTGAGACCTCCTGCCCATTCACCTCAATTTCAGGAAGGACCTCACCAGCTACCGAAGGCCAGGTCAGAATGACCCGGGACGATGTTCAGCTGGGCCCCTCCCCTCCCACCCCAGCACCTACAGCGTGGCCACCCCCATCCCCTACTGGAGCTCGAGCCTAGCCCAATGGCTCGAGCCTAGCCTAAAGTCCCATGACCCTCAGACTTTAACCTCCACATTCAAGAGACTGGCAATCCCCTGCCCACTTGTCCTTCCTTTGTTATTTCCTTTCATCCTCTGCTTCTCAGCAGCATCTCCCTGGCCTAGAAACTTGCTGGACCTGCCTACCTTTCCTCTCTGTATCTTGTCTGCCCCTTAGCACCTTGTATGTACCCTCATCCCCAGGGCTGTGTGTGCCCTGCCCTACAGGCTGGAACCCAGCACTGAGTGGCATCTGGGCCCTGGTGCCCCACCCCCACCCTCACCACACAGCTTTGGATGTAGGCCCGGTGGATGTGGCACTGCCCAGCACACACCCACCTGGAGCTCACCACACCCCTCCAGGGGCTGTCCCCAGCCAGGCCCATTCCCTGAACGCCTCCCAGAGGGCTGCCAGCTCCACCTGGAGAAGGTCACTTTCACAATCTTCTTGCTCAGGAGAGGCTGGCCTGATGCCCCACGCAGACTGTTGAGGTGAGTGGGGAGCGAAGCGGTGAGTCTGGACCAGAGAGAGGAGCTGTGTCCCACGCAGGAGCCGCTCTGCCCAGGCAGCTGCAGGCCCAGCCCCTGCCTCCTTCAGAGCAACAAAGAGGCAGGCATGCGGGCAGACAGACGCCCAACACAGAACCTCCCACTCGCTCGCTGTGTCACTACTTGCCCCCTCCTCCCCGACCCCACAGATGAGGAAGCCCCTCCACCCTGCAGTCAGCTGTACCCTTGGCCAGCCAGAAGCTCCCAGGGGAGGATGGCTGCCCCCTAATTTCCGGAAGATCCCCTGAGGCCTGGGCCCAGCCAGGTGGGACCTGAACTAGCCCAGCCCTTTTCTTTCTAGCCACATTCAAGGAAGTAACCCCAGATAAGAAGAAACACCCCTGAGACCTGAACTAGCCCAGCCCTTTTCTTTCTAGCCACATTCAAGGAACACCCCTTGATAAGAAGAAACACCCCTGGCCGAGGCGGACTGGGGCCGCCCATCATGCCTGGACAGCTAGTCAACCCAGACCCCGGTGGGCACATGCTCCTGACACAGTCTCATCTTAAAGACCTGTCCTCACTAGCCTCCTACTTTACCTACCTGACTACACCCTCTCTTTTGACTCACATCCGTCCTCAAGCTCATGGGCACCCCTGATCAATGCTGTTCCTGGGAAAGTGATCAGAGTCCTGACTCATGTCAGCTTCTCATCACTTCAGGGGGACCCAACCCCATCCCCTGATAACCTGTGCCAGACACTGTGCCAAGTGCTCTGAAATCTAAGACTTAGCTAGGTACACCCCTCCCATTTTACAGATGAGGACACAGGCTTGCCCAGGGCACAAGGCTTCTAAGTGGCCCAGCCTGAATTTTAAACCCAGATGTGTCTGAATCCAGAACCCCAAGTCTCACCACCAGCCCTGCCAGTGGCCAGCCTGCCCACAGCCCTGTTCTTGCCTCATGAATGAAATCAGACACTGAGTCTCACTCCTGCAGCCATGGAGGGTGGAGGAGAGGTGGGCACTGTAGGCCACGTGTTCTGTGGGTTCTGACTGGGGGTCTGTCTTCCTTCTGTGCCACTAAGACTCACCTGTCATTGGCAGCGAACGGAAATCAGCATTTTACAGCAATAAAAGGCTGCTCCTGGTTAGACATCAAACGAATCAATCTTCTCTGACAGTTAATTTTCATTTTGCAACTTTCCCTGGTGACAACGGCAAGTAATGACCCCTGAGCATCTGCAAAGTCGCAGAGCAGCAGCCCAGCCTCCCACACCCCCTGACTCAGCCCCTCCCCTTCTGTGCCCACTGCTCACTCTAGCCCCTTTCCCCGGCCCCCAAGCCCCAGCCCACAGAGACACCTCTCTGCCCAGGAACCCCTCAAAGAGGCTCAAGCCCAAGCTACCAGAAACAGACGCTGCAGCTCTGGGACAGGCACTGTGCGCCCTCTCATCCTCACGGATCGTCCCCACCACCATACTAGCAATGATCCTCTCCAAATACCCCATCATCAGACTCCCCAACATTCCTCTGGCCCCAGCTATGACCCCAGGACCTGCCATCAACCCCCAAGGCACAGCACCAACGACTCTATCAGGAAGTTCCCCAAGTGCATCCTTCTCCCTCCCCCAGGCCCCATCACAGAGCATTCATATACACGGCACCTGTGACTACCCCCAAATGTCATCAACAACCCCAAAACCACCACGTCTGACCCCCATTTGCACTTCACAGACCCCCTGGCACTTCCACACATCTGGGGAGCCCCTGCATCTGGCCCAAGGCTTCCCCCTCAGTGCATGGGGCACGGCAGGGGGCCGGTGGGACAGATCCTTTCCCAGGGGCAAGCTGTCTGCCCCATTCTCCCGACCCCCAGTCTCTGATGGGCTTTGAGCTCCACTCGGGACCTCCCCACCAGTTTGCCATGGCCAGCTGTGCACCTGCTAAGAGAGATGAGGGAAAGGCGCACTCAACCCTGGACTGTGACTCTCTTGTGGGCCCCGAAGCCAAAGGCACCAGCTTTCCCTGGCTCAAAAAACCCTCTCGGGCTCCCCTGCACCCTGGGACCCACAGCCATGAGGAAGCTTATGTTCATGGAAGTGTCTTCCAACGACCTCCCAGCCCCTTTCCAGCAGGGCAATGGCACCAGGGACTGGACCTACCTCTATCCCTCCACTTCCCCCAAAGTACTCAAAACCTTAGGGGAACTCCTCCCCTAGCAAACCACCCCCATCCACAGAGCTCCTGACCTCGAGAATGGTGCTAACTACCATTCAGTGAGTGCTCCTGCGCGAGCCAGGCTGTCTCTTCATCACGGGACCACCCTCACGTCACTGCATGGATCCCAACCCTGGGACAGTACTTGGCACACAGCCGACAGCAAGAAGTATTTATTGAATAAATGAACAGACGGAGGGCTTTCCACCTATGCTCTCAAGAAACACCTCAGCCACTCTGCAGGCTGGGTATTACCCCAATTTGAGGAAACAGGGCAGACTGGGGGCCTAAACTCACACAGCCGTCACTTGGCAGAGTCACGTTCAAACACAAGTCTCTCCTAGTCCAGAGCCTCTGCTCAGCGTTGACCCACAGAGAGCCCCATTCAACAAGGATGACGGTGAAAGGCGGCGGCGGCTCAACACAGCCCTGCCCTGCTCAGGACAGAACTCAGCTCCAGGCACGCTGAGTACCCATTTTTTTCTGACACCAAACCACAACTTCAGGAAGTGCAGGCGGCAGGCCCTGCATCTCCCTGGCAACCTAGGAGCTTTTGTTCTCAAAGAATGAAGCTGATTCGTCATCCCCTCCCCGCCCCCCAGGGTGAACAGCAGGGGCTTCCAGAAGCAGAGAAGGGTCTAGACCCTTGCTGCAGCCAGGAGCAACCCAGGCTGAGCTGATGCATGCCGGGAGGGGCCCCCAGCTGGGCTTCCAAACCAAGCATTCCCAGTGCCCTCCATACCCACTGGCAAGAAGGGCCCAACCAGGGCTCAGCAGGGAGACTGCGCAAGCCAAGAAAGCCTCATTCCTGGCCCTCCCGCCACTCAGGCCTCTTCCTCTCCACCATAATCCCACAGGCCCCCGGGGTTCTAAACACACAGCCCGCTGGCCCTCACCCAGCACCATGCTCTGGGCTCCGTGCCTTTGCAAACCTGTCCCTTAGGCTGCAAAGCTCCCTCCTTTTTTCTCCCTTGCTGAAGATTTCTTATCCTTGAACCAAAGGCTCAGACGTTGCTCCCCGACCCCCAGTTATTCTCCATAAGCAAAGTGTATCACTGTTCTTGTGTACCCCACAGTCCTGTGCTCTCCTAGAGGCGACCCCTTCTTGGGGCTGTGACATCCCTCCCCTAGATGGTGAGCTCCTGGAGGCATAAAGCAACGTCCTTCTCCACCGAGCAGTCCCAGCTCCAGCATGGAGTGAGGGAACACCCAAAGGAGCTCTGAAAGCCATTGCAG
This sequence comes from Hyaena hyaena, assembly GCF_003009895.1. Taxonomy (NCBI): domain Eukaryota; kingdom Metazoa; phylum Chordata; class Mammalia; order Carnivora; family Hyaenidae; genus Hyaena; species Hyaena hyaena. The sequence continues at coordinate 3,806,590 of NW_024080710.1, read as the reverse complement.
AGGGAACCGCACAGAGCATCTGCTGTGGACTCTTACTGTCTGGTATACTCCCCTATGCCACTCAATCAAGCCCGGTGAGTGACCTACTCCAGCCAGTGAAACGGAAGCAGTTTTGATATATGCGTTCATTCCAAGCAGAAGTCTTAAGTCTCAGAGATGGATCCTGCTTCCCCGCCCATATCACCAAAGGCATTTTGGGTAGTGGCTGCTACTCAGCCTGGCTGCTGAGGCGAAGAAGATGACAACAGGCGAGCAGTGCCCCCAGGCCAGCCCATGACGGACATGTAGCCTGTGTGAGAAACAACCACGAGATTGGAGGCTGCTGATACTGCCACATAGGCTAGCCCGGCCCAGCAATGCAAGGAATGAGAAAGGAAATGCCTCCTGCTCCTGCCTAGGACAACACAGGTGTCAGGACTCTGCAAGATGCCACCAACGTGCCCCTGGCTGCCTTTCTAAGCAGGCCTAGTGCACAATGATGACCCCATGGCAAAATTCTAAAAAAGGAAGAGAACTGGGGTGCCTAGGTGGCTCAGTCAGTTGGGCTTCCAACTTTGGCCCAGGTCATAATCTCAGGGTTTGTGAGTTCGAGCCCCACATCAGGCTCTGTGCTGACCACTCAGAGCCTGGAGCCTCCTTCGGATTCTGTGTCTCCCCCACTCTCTGCCCCTCCTATGCTCATGCCCCTCTGTCTTTCAATAATAAAAGCATTAAACGTGTTTTTTAAAAAAGGAAGAGAACCTATGGGGCACGTTAGAAAGACTGAGGTTTGAACACAGGCAGATTTGCATTCATATCCAAGCTAAGACATATTCATGATCTTAAGCAAGTCCCTTCACCTCTGTGAACCTCAGCTTTCTTATCGTAAAATCAATACCTAACCCCCCAGGGCGTTCTTAAGATGTCAGGAGTACAAACGCTGCATGTAAAGTGCCAAGCACATTGGGAGCCTTCCATTGCCAACACTTACCAGTCCCTCCTATAGAGCTCCAAGATGCCTGCGTTGGTGGGACAGTGGTGAGCATAGCTGCCTTCCAAGATGCCTGAGGGGTGAGGAGTAGGGTAACTCTAGCCAGCCAATTCAGGACAGGCGGTACCTGAGACGATGCCGCCTGTCACCTACACCGGCATAAAGAGGCCCGAGGCTCCTGCTGTGCTCAACTCGCTGACATCACCAAGCCAATGCTCCAAGTTATATCCCCCACTCCCACACACATACGCACAGACAGATGGTGGCATTCTGAGAGATCCCATCTCTGCTTCTTCTGGGGCACCTGAGCCCTGCCTTGCACGGACCCTTCGTTCATTAGTAGTTCTCTTGTCCTCATCCCCATGCCTGCCTTGGTCCTTAGTCCTTCCTCTCCCCCTCCTTGACCATAGCGGCCCTTTCCTCACGCTCAATTCCTAAGCAAAACAACACTTTAGAGCCAGGCTGGCAGCAACACTGTGGAGCTAGGAACACATCCCATTGCTTCCTGTCGTCCTTCTAAGCTTTCAGACTTGTCTGATTAAGGGCAACAAGAGGGAGTGACTCCTTTAAATTTTTTTAACACAAGCAAGGAACGGGCAGAGAAAGAAGGAGACAGAGGATCCAAAGTGGGCTCTGAGCCGTCAGCACAGAGCCTGACTGCAGGACTCGAACCCATGAGCCGTGAGATCATGACCTGAGCCCAAGTCTGACGCTTCACCGACTGAGCCACCCAGGCACCCCAAGAGGGAGCGACTCCTAATGAACAAGGGGCCCCACAGAAGCCAGAAGTGGCACCTCTCAGAATGCGGTACAGAAACAGAGCCACCAGAGCTGCGATCTGCGAAGGCTCCAACTCTGGCAGGCACAGGGACTTTGGGACTCATGAGAAAGGGCCATCAGGGCACCACACTGTGCAAAGACACAAGCCAAGGACCCATCTGCAGACACGGAAACCACGTTTGCTGATCACCTCCTAGCTAGCTGCCTAGCTGCGTGGCACCCTGACAGGTGCTTGATGTGTCCACCCTGCGAAAACCCTGCAAGCTGCCAGCGATTCTCCCACTTTCCTGTGCGTGAGAGTGCCAAGACTTCCTGCAGGGAAAGGGCCAAGGAGGCGCCCATGTGGGTCTCAAGCTCCTTCCTACAGCCACCTCACAAAATCAACCATCCTCCTCCCTGAATGGCTGAACAAATCTATCCTGATTCGTAGGCTTTCCTGGAACAGCATTTATAATTGCATTCGGTGTAAAATGTTTTAAATGAATCTAATTCTTCATAGTTTGGAAACATGAAACATCTGCTTTGTCTCAGCCACTGTACCTCTCGATTAAAACAACTATAAACCATTTCTCCCACTGCTTTAGATCATGTGCTCCTTGAAGGCAGGGGCTATGATTTATTCCACCCAATACCCACAGGAGCCTGGCAGGAGTATTGATCAAGAGCAGATTAAAAAATCAAGTTGTTCCTTCTCATCTCATTCCAGCACCTCCTCTCCACCATCCCTCGCATCTTCATTGTCTCCATTCCCTCCATCATTAAATAAATTCAAATTATCAATATTAAAGAAAAATAACTTGGACTTCTGCTTCTGACCAAGATGGAGTAACAGGGGCCAGATTTACCCTCCTTCCTGAAGCAACCCCCCAAAATGGGTGAAATATATGAAACAATGGTTTTCAAGATACTGTCGATGAGGCTACAAGGATAGGGATCCTTGAGAGACTAAATAAAACAAGGTGAGCCCTACAATTGCCTCAGTACTATCTTAAGTTTCCAGAACAACACAGGGAGAGGGGAGGGCACAGGCAAAGTCCAGTAGATGCCATGAGTTCATGATTTGAATCTGAGCATCCAGGGAGACTGAGGCAGCCAGAGTCACAAGACAGAGGACCAAAGAGAGATGTACACAGAGATAGAAATCTGGGGATTTTTTAAAAGGCCCCACTGAAATACTGAGCAGAGCTAATCTTTTCCAAGGTCAGGAAAAGAATCACCCAAAAAGATTTGAGGGACCAGTACTTCACACAGAGCCACGAACAATGCTATTTCCAACAAGAATCTCATGACTCACATCGGGCAGAGTGCACAGAAAGGTCCTGCCTCAGCAGTAATAGCTGTGGTCCTGACCAACAAATGGTAAAAGCCAGACTCAAAAGGATCAAACTGTTTCCAAGTAATTTAACTGCATTGCAGAATAAAGCTCAAGAATATTTCTAAGAATACAAAAATATCCATCACAATATCTGTAACCACATCAAAACTCACAAGGTATGTAAAGAAGCAAGAAAATACAGTTGACCTTTGAACAACATGAGAGTTGAGGTGCCAATCTCCGATGGAAAAATTCATGTATAACTCTTGGTTCCCCCAAAACTTAACTACTAATAGCTTACTGTCGACTGGAAACCTCACCAATAACATGAATAATTGATTAACCATATTTTGTACACAATATGCATTATATACCATGTTCTTACAATAAAGCAAACTAGAGAAAATGTTATTTAAGAATCATAAGGAACAGAAAATACATGGGCAGAACTATACTATAATTATTGAAAAGAAATCTATAAATAAGTGGATCCACAAAGTACAAACCCATGTTGTTCAAGGTCAGCTACATTACCCATATGAAGAGAAAAATCCATCAATCCAAACCAAACCAGAGCTGGGAAAGATGTCAGAATTAGCAGACCACGATATTAAAACAGCCATTATTACTACATGCCATATGTTCAAAAGTTAAACAGAAGCATGAAAGATTGAAAAGAAGATGCAAATTAGACTTCTAGAGATAAAAACTAAAATGTAGGAGATTAAAAAACAAACTGAATTGGATTAGTGCCAAAGGAGGTACAGCAGGGAAAAAGAACTTTAAAAGATGACAAAAGAAAGTGTCCAAAATGAAATAACAGAAAAGAGGAAAAAGTAAGAAAGTGAAGGAGGGAAAGAAGAAAAGAGAAACAGAAATAAGAGGGAAAAAAGGAGTGAAAAGAAAAGCAGATTAGCGAGCTGTGGGGCAACTTCAAATGGTATAACATATGTGTGATTCGAATCCCATAGGAGAGGAGAGGGAGAAGGAAAATTTCTATACTTATAGAAATAATTCATGAAAGAGTTCCAAGTTTTATGAAAACTATAAACCCACAGATGTAAAAATCCTAAGAACTCCCAAGCACAAAAAAACATGAAGAAGAAAACTACATCAAGGCATATCATAATCAAAATGCTCAAAAACTGGGATACAGAGAAAACCATAAAAGCAGCCAGACAAATAAGGTAAGCTATTACAAAGGAACAAGGATAAAGACGACAACAAATTTATTATCAGAAACGGTGCAAAAGAGAAGACAATGAAACAACATCTTTAAGGTACTGAAAGAGAAAAACTATCAGCCTAGAGGGTTTTTTTTTTCTTTTTGAGAGAGAGTGTGTGTACACACATGTAGGGGCACAAGCATATGGAGGAGAGACAGTGGAAGAGGAAGAAAGAATCCCAAGCAGGCTCCGCACTCAGCATGAAGCCCAGTGTGGGGCTCAATCCCATGACCATGAGACCATGACCTGAGCCAAAACCAAGAGTCAGACGCTCAACCAATTGAGTCACCCAGGCACCCTTCAACTTAGATTTTTATATCCAACAAAAATATCTTTCAAAAAATAAAGGTGGAACAAATAGCAGAGTAAGCAACTCTAAATTCTGATTATATTTGGGGCGCCTGGGTGGCTTAGTCGGTTAAGCATCCAACTTTCGCTTAGGTCATGATCTCGCGGTTCGTGGGTTCGAGCCCCGCGTCGGGCTCTGTGCTGACTGCNGGGAGGGGCAGAGGAACAGAGGACCCAAAGGAGGGCTCTGCTCCGACAGCACAGAGCCCAGCACGGCTCCTGAGGTGATGACCTGTGCTGAAGTAGGAAGCTCAACCGGCTGAGCCACCCGGGCGCCCCACGCTCGTTCATTTTTGAAAAGGAAAGCTTCAGGGGCACCTGGGTGGCTCAGGCGGTGAAGCGTTCGACTTCAGCTCAGGTCATGATCTCGCGGTTCGTGGGTTCTGGACCCGCGTCGGGCTCTGTGCTGACAGCCAGCTCAGAGCCTGGAGACTGTTTCAGAGTCTGTGACTCCCTCTCTTTCTGACCCTCCCCTGCTCAAGCTGTCTCTCTCTCTCTCTCCTAGAAATAAATAAAACCCATTAAAAAAAAATTTAATTCTGAATATATCCATAAAGAAACATTAACACACACACACACACACACACACACACGTTAGAAATAGCCAGAACTGGGGTGCCTGGCTATCTCAGTCGATAGAATATGCAACTCTTGATCTCAGGGTTGTAAGTCTGAGCCCCACACTGGTTGTAGAAATTACTTAAAAATAAAACATTAAAAAAAAAAAAAAGGAATGACTAGAACCAACTTCATCAGAACTCTGGGAAAGAGTCAAAAGGTGTATAGCAACAAAGAGAATAATTCATCAAAAAAAAAAAAAAAAGAACGTGGAAACAATAGAAAAGCATCGTGACATTTTTACTTACCTTTGCTCCACTCAATCTCCAGCATGACAGCAGGCTTGAAGTAGTGACAGCCCATGTTCCCAGTTAGAAACCTTAATCCCCGATTCCAGAAAAAGCAGAGCAGACCTTGTTCACAAATTATTTTGTATGTCTATTATAAGCTGTCTGGTAGCCGCCTGAAGGACTGATGCAAGGCACTCATCTATATTTTGCAACTCAGAACATAAACCAAAACTCACAGGCATTGGTTGATACACTGCAAGATGAACTAATAACCCACACACAGACACCTGGGGCAAAAGATACACCTGAGAAACTACTTGAGGCTCAGGAGAAAAAGCTGAAAGAGATTCCTTAGGAAATTAAGACATTCAAAAGTACCCATTTATATGGGGGAATTTAGAAAGCCACACCCTACCCAAGGAAAGATACATGCCCACAAAAGACCTAAGAAGACTCGAAGATTTCATCTCAGAGCAAGCCTGGCTAAGTGCTCAAGGAGTCCTCTAGCAGAGAGTCAGTCTGCAAAAACTGGGAGAAACGTTTGGGTGGTTTTTGGTTTGTTTGTTTTTTTTTCATTTTTATTTGTGTTTGTTTTGTTGTTGTTGCTGTTATTTTTCTTTGTTTTGTTTTGTTTTGTTTTTAACTCCTAGTGTTCAAGGAAATCGCTCTCAAAATATTAGCTGAGCACAAGCTAAAGCAACAGAGACTTCAATAACCACCCAAAACACAGTATAAAGTCTTCTGGTTTGGTTGTTTTTTAATGCTTATTTATATTTGAGAGAGACAGAGTGTGAGCAGGGAGGGGCAAAGAGAAATGGAGACACAGAATCCAAACCAGGATCCAGGCTCTGAGCTGTCAGCACAGAGCCCGATGCGGGGCTCAAACCCACGAACCATGAGATCATGACCTGAGCCAAAATCGGACACTTAACCAACTGAACCACCCAGGCACCCCATAAAGCACAGTATAAAATCTTTTCAAAAATAGTTTGAAGGGCACCTGGGTGGCTCAATCAGTTAAGCATCCAACTCTTGATTTTGGCTCAGGTCATGATCTGATTATCATGAGATCAAGCCTTCCCTTGGGCTCCATGCCCAGCATGGAGACTGCTTAAGTTTCTCTTTCACCATCTGCCCCTCCCCCCACCACTCTCCTAAAAAAAATAACAATAAAGATAAAAACTTAAAAAAAAAAAAAAAGACAGTTTGGATAGAGCACCTAGGTGGCTCTGTCGGTTGAGGGCCTGGCTCTTGATTTCAGCTCAGGTTGTGATCTTGCAGTTTGTGGGATGGGGCCTGCACTGGGCTCTACACTAACAGTGCAGAGACTGCTTGGGATTCTATTTCTCCCTCTCTTTCTGCCCCTGCCCTGCGTGTGGACAATAAATAAATAAATAAATAAATAGTTCTTAAAAATCACTAAATAATAGGGGCGCCTGGGTGGCTTAGTCGGTTAAGCGTCCGACTTTCGCTTAGGTCATGATCTCGCGGTTCGTGGGTTCGAGCCCCGCGTCGGGCCCTGTGCTGACTGCCGGCTCAGAGCCTGGAGCCTGTTTCGGTCTGTGACTCCCTCTCTCTCTGACCCTCCCATGCTCACGCTGTCTCTCTCTCTCTCTCTCCTAGAAATAAATAAAACATTAAAAAAAAAAAATCACTAAATAATAGACTACTCAGCCTTCAATAATTTAAAAAATATTAAAGTTTGGGAAAGGGGGAGAATCTAATTTCTCAGCTCTAGCTGAAAACCAAGAGGAAGGCACAAATCTTCATTTAAATATTAAGTAGAGACACCAAAGAAGCAAGACATTCATTAAGCTACCTAATTATCATAATAATTGTATTCTGCTTTGGTTTCGGTTTTGAAAAAATAAAATTATAAATATAAATATTCCCCCAAGAATGTATTGGACTCTATTTGTGTGTAATACAAATTTTCAAAACTTAAGTGTAGTGACACAATAGAACACAATGTAAATAAATGTTCAATTAAAACCACAAAAGGCAAAAGATAAAAACAGGAACAAAGAACAAGGGCAACAAACAGAAAACAGTAACAAACCTGATAAATATTATTCCAACTATGTCAATAATTAGTTTTGTATTTTTAATTTTTTTTTAATTTTTCTCATGAACCGCAAGATCATGAGCTGAATTAAGAAGCTTAACCAACTGAGCCACCCAGGCACCCCTCAATAATCACTTTGAATCTCAATGGTCTAACTGCACCAATTAATAGAGATTGTCAGAATGGATCAAAAAAACATGACGCAACTATATGCTGTCTATAAGAAACCCACTTTAAATATAAAGACCTGTATAGATTAAAAGAAAATGTTTAGAGAAAAATACACCATGCTAAGACTAATCAAGCAGAAGTAACTGTATTAATTGCAGGACAGGGCAGACATGAAACTAAGAAAAAATATCAGGGATAAAAAACAGTATTATGTAATGATACAGGGTCAATTCTCCAGGAACACATAACAGTTTTTAATGTGCATGTACCTAATGATAGAGCATCAAACTATGTGAACAAAACCTGATACAACTGCAGGTAGATAGATGAATCTGCTCTCATAGTTGGAGACTTCAACACCCCTCAGTCAGAAATGGACAGACCCAGCAGGCAGAAAATCAATAAGGATATAGTTGGACTCAACACCACCATCAATCAACTGGATTTAATTGACATCTATAGACTACTTCATCCAACAACAGCAGAATACACATTTTTCTCAAGCTCACAGAGAATGTTCAAGATAGACCACATTTTTAGCCACAGTACACACTTCAACAAATTTAAAAGGAGAGAAATCATACAATGTCTTTACTGAGACCATAATGGAATTAAACTAGAAACCAATGAAAGATAGCTGGAAAATCTCAAATATTTATAAATTAAACAACACACATCTAAATAACACATGAATCCAAGAATATTTTAAATATTTTGAATTAAATGAAAATGAAAGCACAATTTATCACAATTTATTAGATGCAGGGAAAACAGTGCTTAGAGGGAAATTTATAGCATTGAATGCATAAATTAAAAAAGAAGAAACACATAAAATCAATAATCTAAGCCTCACCTTAGGAAACCAGAAGAAGGGCAAATTAAATCTAAACCAAGCAGAAAATCATAATTAATAAGTAGAGCAGAAATCAATGAAATTTAAAACAGGATATCGATAGAAAAAAATCAACAAAACCAAAATGGTTCTTTGAAAAGAAGGAGTAAAATAAAATCTATTAAGTCTCTAACTAGGCTAATTTAGAAAAAAAGAGACAAGACACAAATTACTAATGCCAAAAATGAAAGAGTGGATATCACTATAGATCCCATGGAAATTAAAAGGATAATAAAGGAATATTATGAACAACTCTATGCCTACAAATTTGATAACCCTATGAAATGGACCAATTCTTTAAAAGACAAATCCCATACAGGAAGAAAAATAGATGATCTGACTAGGCCTATATCTATTAAAGAAACTGAGTCAATAATTAATAACCTTCCAAAATAGAAAGTACCAGGCCCAGATAGGTTCACTGGTAAATTCTACCAAGCATACAAAGAAAAAATTATAACAAGTGTCAACAATCTCTTTCAGAAGATAGAAGCAGAGGGAATACTTCCTAACTCATTCTATGAGGGCAGCATTACCCTAATACCAAAACCAGAAAAAGACCTTAAGAGGAAAGAAAACTACAGATGTATGTCTCCTGAACATAGATGCAAAAATCCCCAACAAATCAGAATATCAAATCCAACAATGTATAAAAAGAATCATACCCCACGATGAACTGGGACTTATCCAAGGTATGCAAGGCTGGTTCAACATTCAAAAAAATCAATTAACACAATCCATTATATCAACAGACTGAAAAAAGAAAATCATATCATCAGAGGTAGAAAAAGCATCTGACAATATTCAACACCCATTTGTAATAAAAAAAAGAAATTCTCAGCAAACTTAGAAGGAAACTTCTTCAACTTGATAAAGACTGTCCACAAAAAACCTACAGCAAACATCAAACTCAAAGCTTTCTCACTAAAATCAGATACAAGACAATGATGTCTTCTCTCATCACTCTTTCTCAGCATCATAGTGGAAGTCCTCACTAAAATTCAGTAATCCAATTAAAGGATATAAAAAAGTATACAGATTGAGAAGGAAGACCTAAAACTCTTAATTCACAGATGATATAGTCATTTATGTAGAAAATCCAAAAGAATCGACAAAAAATTCCTGGAACTAATAAACAATTACAATAAGGTTGCAGGATACAAGGTTAATATGCTAAAGTCAATTGCTTTCCTATATACCAGTGATGAGCATTAGAATTTGAAATTAAAAACCTAATACCATTCATATTAGCACCCCAAGAAATGCTTAGGTATGATTCTAACAAAATATGTCTAAGGTCTATATGAGGAAAACCACATATTTATGATGAACAAAATCAAAGAACTAAGTCTATGGAGAGATTTTCCATGTTCATGGATAGGAAAACTCAATATCGTAAAGATGTTAGTTCTTCCCAAATTGCCCTATAAGGCTCAATGCAACCCCAGTCAAAATCCCAGCAAGTTATTTTATGGATATTGACAAACTGATTCTAAAGTTTACACGGAGAGGCAAAAGATGCAGAGCAGTCAACAAAGTATTAAAGGAAAAGAACAAAAGTTGGAGGACTGATGCTATGTGACTTCAAGACTTACTATGAAACTACAGTAATCAAGACAGAGTGGTACTGGCAAAAGAACAGACAAATAGAACAACAGAACAGAGATCTTAGAAATACTCCCATATAAATATAGTCAACTGATCTTTGACAAAGGAGCAAAGGCTATACAATGGAGCAACGATTATCTCGTCAACTAATGGTGCTGGAATAATTGGAAATCTACATGCAAAAACCTGGATCTAGACACAGAATTTACACCCTTCACAAAAATCAACTCAAAATGTATCACAGACTTAAATGTAAAACACAAAAGTATAAAATTCCTAGAAGATAAAGTAGAAGAAAGTCCAGATGACCTTGGGTATGGTGATGCCTTTTTAGATACAACACTAAAGACATGATCCATGAAAGAAATAATTGATAAGCTGGACTTCATCAAAATTAACATCTTCTGTTCTGTGAAAGACAATATCAGGAGAATTAGAGGAAAAGCTACAGACTAGGAGAAAATATTTGCAAAAGACACATCTGACAAAGGACAGTTATATAAAGTATACAAAGAACTCTTAAAACTAAATAATAAGAAAACAAGCAACCCAATTTTAAAAATGGGCCAAGACCTTAATTGAACCCTCACTTAAGAAGATATACAGATGGCAAATAGGTATATGAAAAGATGCTCCACATTATATATCATTGGAGAAATGCAAATTAAAACAACAATGAGATACCACCACATACCTTTTTGAACAGCCAAAATCTAAAACACTGACAAGAGTAAATGCTGACAAGGATGTGGATCAACAGGAACTCTCACGCGATGCCTGTGGAAATGCAAAATGGTCCGGCCACTTTGGAAGAGTTTGGAGGCTTCTGACGAAATGAAACATGCTCTCACCATGCAATCCAGCAATCATACTCCTTGGTGTTTACTCAAAGGAGTCAAAAACTGCATACCCCCAAAAACTTGAACAAAGATGTTTATACTAGCAGCCTAATTCATAATTTCTAAAACGCAGAAGCAACCAAGATGTCCTTCAGTAGGTGAAAGGATAAGTTCTGTTATATCCAGATAGTGGAATATTATTTAGTGATAAAAATAAATGAGCTATCAAGCCATGAAAAGATATGAAGGAACCTTAAATCATCTATGGGTTTGGTTCCAGACTACCACAAAAAGGGAATATTACTATAAAGCAAATCAAATGAACTTTTTGGTTTCCCAGTGCACATAAAAATTATGTTTACACAATATTGTAGTTTATTAAGTGTGCAATAGCATTGTATCTAAAAAAAAACAATGTGTATACCTTAATTTAAAGATACTTTATTGCTAAAAAAATGCTAACCATCATCTGAGCTTTCAGCAAGGCGTAATCTTTTCTCTGGTGGAGAGTCCTGTCTCAGTGTAGACGGCTGTGGACAGACTGGGCTGGTGGTTGCTGAAGGTGGAGGCAGCTTTGGCAATTTCTTTAAATAAGATAATGATGAATCTGCCATATCAATGGACTCTTCCTTTCACAAACAATTTTTTCTGTAGGATGTGATGCTGTTTGCTAGCGTTTTGCCCACAGTAGAACTTCTTTCAAAACTAGAGTCAATTTTTTCTGAAACTCTGCCACTGCTTTATCAACTAAGTTTATGTAATATTCCAAATGCCTTGTTGTCATTTCAACAATCTTTACCACATCTTCACCAGGAACAGATCCATCTCAATACACCACCTTCTTTTCTCTACCATAAGAAGCAAATCCTCATCTGTTAAAGTTACATCATGAGACTGCAGCAATTCAAATACAATAATAATGAAAAGGTTTGAAATATCTCCAGGATTACCAAAATGTGACACAGAGACACAAAATGAGCAAATGCTGTTGGGAAAATAACACCAATAGACTTGCTTGACACAGGGCTGCCACAAACCTTCAATTTCTAAAAAATGCATTACCTATAAAGCTCAATAAAGCAAAGCACAATTAAAGTATGCCAGTACTAAGTGAAAGAAGCCAATCTAAAAAGGCTACATACTGTATGATTCCAACTGTATGACATTTTGAAAAGACAATACTATAGAGACAATAAAAAGACTAGTGTTTGCCAAAAGTGGGGAAGAAGAGATGAACAGGAAGAACACAAAGGATTTTTAAGGCAGTGAAACACTCTGTATACTATAACAATTGTTATATATCACTGTATATATCACATCATAATGATTGTATATCTCATGATACATTTGTCCAAACCCACAGAATGTACAACCCTAAGTTAAACTACAGACTTTGGGTAGTTATAACATGTCACCATAGGTTCAGCATCAGTTAAAAAAAAACAACTTTGGGGGTGCATGGGTGGCTCAGTCAGTTAAGCTTCCAACTGCGGCTCAGGTCATGATCTCATGGTTCAAGAGTTCCAAGCCCCATGTCAGGCTCTGTGCTGACAGCTCAGAGCCTACAGCCTGCTTCCTGGATTCTGTGTCTCCCTCTCTCTCTGCCCCTCCCCCACTCGTACTCTGTCTCTCTCTTTTCTCAAAAAAGTAAAAACATTTTTAAAAAGCCAACTACACTTCTGGCATTCTGGTGAATAATGTTCATAATGGGATGCATATCTTTACAATATGCATCTGTAAAGGCAGAAGTGTATGGGAATTCTCTGTTACTTCCCTCTCAATTTTTTTGTAAACCTTAAACTGCTCAAAAAAAATCTTTAAAAAAAAGCAAATTAAATCCAAAATAAGTAGAAAAAAGGAAATTACAACGTTCAGATCAAAAATTAATAAAACAGAAAACAAAAAAATTATAGGGGAGTCAATGAAATGAAAACCTAACTTTTTTAGATTAATAATATGGATAAACTTCTAGCCACACTGATCAGGTTAAAACCAGAAGATACAAATTACTAATACCAAGAATGAGAGGGGCACCTGAGTGGCTCAGTCAATTAAGCATCCAGCTCTTGATTTCAGCTTAGGTTGTGATCTCACAGTTCATGAGATCAAGTCCTGCTTCAGCCTGCTAGGGATTCTCTCTCTCCCTCCCTCTCTCTGACCCTCCCCCACTTATGTATGCATTTTCTCTCTCTCTCTCAAAATAAATAAATAAACTTTAAAAAAATTATTCTGGAATGAGAGAAGTAATATAACTACAGAAGTCACAGATATTAAATGGATAATAAAGGCCTATTATGAACAATAATAAACTCAGCAACATAGATGAAATGAACCAATTTGAAATATATAAACCACTAAAGCTCACTCAAGAAGAAATGGATAACTTGAGCAGACTTAATACCTACTGAAGAAATGGAATTTGTAGTTTAGAAACTTCCAACAAAGAAAACTCTAGACCTCTGTGGCTTGCTTCACTGGTGAATTCTATCAAACATTTAAGAAAGAAATGATATCAATTCTACATAGACTCTTCCAGAAAGTTTTTTTTTTTTTAATGTTTATTTATTTTTGAGAGGGAGAGAGAGACAGAGCACAAATGAGGGAGGGGCAGAGAGAGAGGGAGACAGAATCGGAAGCAGGCTCCATGTCTGAGCTATCAGCACAGAATCCGATTCAGGGCAGCTTGAACTCATGAACTGGGAGATCATGACCTGAGTCAAAGTTGGATGCTTAACCAAATGAGCCACACAGGTGCCCCCTCTTCCAGAAAATTTTAAAGGAATGAATACTCCCCAATTCATTCTACTAAGCCAAAATTACCAAAATTACCTAACAAATTATCCTGACAACTGCAAGAATATTATAAGAAAAATAATGACTATATAAAGATCCCTTATGAATACAGATTTTTGTAATTTAGCAAATCAAGTCCAGCAATATATAAAAATGATAATAAATCAGGATTAAGTGAGATTTAATCCCAGGAATGCAAGAGTAACTTAATATTTGAAATTCAACTGATATAATTAACCACGTTAACAATTATATATACATAATTTGTAACACATATATATGTACAAACACACACATTCATTCTAATAAAAATTCTCAGAAAACAAGACAGAGAAGGAAACTTGACTTCATAAAGGACATCAGTAAAAAACTTATAGTTAACATCATACTTAATGGTAAAAAAATAAATGGTTTCCCTCTAGGATCAAGAAAAATTCAGGGATATTCACTCTCATCACTTTTATTTAACATTTTACTGGAAGTACCAGTCATTGCAATAAGGCAAGAAAATGAAATCAAGGACAAAGAGAATGAAGAAAAATAAAACTATCTTTATTCACAACGTGATCATTTATGTATAAAATTAGATGGAATACATACACACACACACACACACCCCTACCTAAAACTGAGTTTGACAACAATGCTAGATACAAGATAAATATACAAAAGTCAACTGTTTATCAGCATAGTAGAATCAGAAGTCAAAAATTTTTCAAATACAATTCACTACAACATCAAAAACATCATTTATAGACAAATCTGACAAAATTTCTACCATGACAACCTCCTCCTTTTCTTCTTCCTCCTTTTCCCTCCTCTATTTGCTCTCCTTCAATGATTCCTTGCTCTTCCATTTTTAGGAGCAGAGTCAAGGCTAAACTCAACAACTCCTCAGTGTGGCCAGCAAACAGAACATCATCAATGTTATTAACTGCAATGAGACTTTTAAAAGTTAACATGGGGATCATTCTTTATAAGAATGCTTATGAAAGCCAGGTGAGCAAGGCCCCCTCTCTCAGTCATGAGTAATCTGCATTGTAATGGTCTGGTAACTCTCCCTGTGTTCCATCTCTCCTCTCTTAATTTATTTTACAAAAGTTCTCATCATATCCCCTCCACTATGAAACCAAGTATAGGCTATCACAGCTTTCAAGGCTATGATCTGGCCCCTACCTACCTTTCCAACTTTATTCCCCTCTTCACTGATCCTTCCACCAGCTAAACTGATTCACAGTTCCCCAAACATACCCCACAGTGTCCCCTGTCCATAAAATTTCTAAGTATTTTCTCTCAGTCCCTTCCTCCTTCCTTCCCTGGGTGGTCCCCACCCAACTTCAATTACTCTTCCTTCTGCTCACATCCAGGTTCTCTCCTTCACTCAGAGAGGAGCTGAAAATGCCTCTTCCTCCAGGAAGCTCTACCTGACACTACCAGTCAAGGGAGTCACTTCCTCTGAGTTCCCAGGGCACTCCATCCCTCGACTGGGCTAGGAGCACTTTCCCTTTGGGACATGTTTCTTGTCTGATCCCTGGACTGAAAATTCAATAAACAGAGGCAGAAACTGTATCTGGCTCATCTCTACAACCCCTAACGCACCTCAAGCAGGGCCTGGAACAGACAGAAGAAACCATCAATAAGTGCTAAAAGGAAAGAAGAAAGGTAGCCTCTTCTGGAAGGAAGCCAATGCCAACACTTGGATAAAGAGAGGCCGGAAATGGCTATGGGAAGGTATCTGAAATTCATCTTGCTCCTGGCACTGAACTGCTGTGACTGTAGAAGTTGAGGTACACAAAGGAGGTGTACCCACCGCCAGAATCAGGAGCTGCTAAGGGCTTCCAAGGTGCAGCAAGGAGGGCAAGCACTTCAGGGAGAATTTGTCACCAGGGTTGTGCAAGGATGCAGAGAAACTACAGCACTCACATTTCTTCATCTACTCTCCTCTCCTGCTAACTAGCCAGGTGGCTCAGCTTAACACAGGCCTTTACAAAGTTCATCTGAAAACTCAGTACAAAAAACGATCACCAGAAGTGACTTTGTCCTTCATGAGATTTCCCAGACTCAGCAGACAGCCATATCCAGCAGCTAGAGGGAGGAAGCACAAGGACTCTGGACTCTCTGCTGCTCACATACCACCTGCCTGAGGCCTGGAGACCAGTAGTCTTAAGCCCTCACTGTGAAAGACAATCAGTTGGGCATTTAAAAAATGTAACTGTCCATGCCCCACCTCAAGAAATGGAATTTCAAATCATCAGAGCCCGGGCCCAGGTATGACCACATCTTAAAAGCTCCTAAAGTGATTCTCCTGGGAAGCCAGGTTGAAAAGCTAGACCAACCTACAGGTGCATAGGAGGGCACCTGCCACTACCTGCAAGGTCAGCTTAGACACCACTCCTCCCTTGACCCCTCAGTGGAAAGCCGGATAGCCCAGTGGTACGGAAAGACCCTACCATCTGTCACCTAGGTTTGCATCCCAATCCTACAGAGTGGGACCTTGCAAAGTAACTCTACCATTTAAAGTCTTGGTTTGCTCACAGGCAAATTAAGAAAGCTATCCTCACCTTGCATGGATGCTAGGAAAACTAAATGGGAAGATGTACTTCAAGACCCCCACAGAGACCCTAACACATTGTACATGTTCAAGCAGTGCCCTCACACAGTCAGCCTGGCCTCTAAAGGTAGAGGTAGAGCCCAGGTGTACCCCTCTCTCCCTGGGTGACTTGGGTAAGCCATTGGACCCTCCTGGGCTTCGGCTGCCTCATCTATAAAATGAAGATAACTACAGATAGTAGCTGAGCCTTTCTTCTTCCTCTTTTTTTTTTTTTTTTTTTTTTTATTTTTATTATTATTATTTGAGCCTTTCTTTTCTTCACCTCATCAGGGAAATCAGACACAGAGAACCTTTTGAGCATAGCCCTTCTATGGCATCCATCCTAACAGGGGACCTATGATCCATCTCAGGCAGCAGGTCAAAAAGTAGAATTTGTCAGCAAGCTCTTAAATCACCACCAGTGGAGAGAGAAGGTTTGTGCATAATTAAGGAGTCACCATGAGCAAGCAACAAGGCCATTTAGGATGTGGGAACCCAAGGATGGGCACAGAAGGCTCTTCCCAGAGAGCCGCTGTGGACACTAACTTCCTATCCCCCAGACATGTCCTAATCTAGGCATCTTGGTCCCTCCATCTTCCTCCTTATCTCAGCAGTCCCCAAGCCCTCCACGGAGGACCCCTTCCTGGGACCTCTGAGGCCCCCTCTTCCCACTGCTATGGTCCCTTATCAGCCATCATCTCTCACCTAAATAATCACACCAACCCTGCCTCCAGCCCACCTTCCACCCTCAGCAAGAGGGATCCCCCTAAAATTCAAGTCTGTTCATATCACTCTTCTGCCTAGAATCACTCAGCAGCAACCCATGTGGCTGAAGTGTCATGAAGGGTCCTTCCTGGTCAGAGTCAGACCCCTACCTACCAGTCCACCCTCACCTCTTCCCATCCCCCAACTCATACCAAACTACTTTGGTAGTTTGCCCTCTGCCCTGGGCATCTGTGTGCCCATCCATGCTGCTCCTTGGCCTGGAATGCCCTCACCCAACCTGTGTGCCCGGCAGATTCCTACAAGGTTCTGCTTTGTCACCACCTCCACCAGGAAGCCTTGCCTGAAGATCCCTCCCCAGGCTGGGTTAAGAAACCTCTGGGCCAGTCCAGGCCCTATGCTGTCACTGCAGTGGTGCTGTTTACAAAAGTAGGAGAGAACTCAGACCCTCAGAAAGCTGGGGAGGACTCACACCCTCTCAAGGCCAAGTCCACGGCTTTCCCTCCATTCAGTTCACTACAGGTGGCAGATGCACACAGAGTCTAGCCCACTGCCTGGCCTGTGGGAAGACTTAGGCAGAGTTGAGCTGATTTTAACAGAACCAGCCTAGGTGGACAATGAGAGCTGGGCTCAGGCGCGTGGCTAGAGCAAGCTGTAGTTGTATAGGTGCCCATCTGTCTCTCTCCCTCTCTCTCTCACATGCATGCACACACCTGCTCTGGCACACACATCTACACACACACGCCTACATAGATACCAACACACCTGTACACATACACCTGCCCTTGCACATACGTGCACAGACACACAGCCTGTGCCTCTCCTATAACCACTACATTTCAGTTACAGATGGAGACCCCTCCAGCCACTCAGCCACCTTCTAATCGGGTTCTGCCTCATGAAAGCACATGGGAATTGGGAGGCTCAGTCTCCAAGCTGGAGGCTCCAAATGCTCCTCTTTGAACAAATCCAGAGCACCAGCTAGTATAAGAGCACCACTTCCACCACTGCTAAGCTGAGGCCACCCTACCCACTGCTGGAATAAACCAATACTTCTGGCAGCTCCTGGGGTGGGAGTGGAAAGGGGGAGGGGGGAGGGGGGTAAAAAGGCCACCAAGCACCATCACACACCAGGGCCACTCGGACAGGGCAGGCCTGAGTGATGTTGACCATGCTGTAGCATGGTCAAGTAGGTGACAGGTGGGGCAGGCAGAAAGGTCAAGCAAGCTCCCCAAGAAGAAGTGGATGCCATGGGGGAGACCAGACATGGACACTGTCTGCTGTCAGGCCCCAACACACCAGGCCAGAGTCTGAGGAAAGGGCAGCATCACAGCAGAGGGGTGAGGCCAGAGGCAGGTGGGCACAGTGGGACAGGGGAAGTAAAGCAGCCCTGTGGTCGCTCAGGTCTGGTTCCATGAGACCCACAGGGTGGCCTGGGACAGCCTTGTCACTCAGTCTTAGTGTCATCACCAACACAACAGGGACAAGAGCGGTGGGGTTGCTGGAGGGTGCAAGGAGCCCGTGCCGTGGCCTGTATCCAGCCCCACGCGCTGACAGCTTCCCTCCGTGGAGAGGGCAGGAGAGGACCTGGCCCTTCTGGTGGTCAGGGACCTTTGCCCCTGCCCCTGCCCCTCCCAAGCCATGGGAAGAATCCAGGGTGCTCCCGTAAACGCCACCCCCCAGGACCTGGTGAGGCCTTGCATCCCCCGAGCCAGGGCACTGCTGCCGTCAGGATGACACGTAGCATCATCCACTGTCTCGGGCTGGCAGCGGGGGAGTTCCTGGATGGTGCCCAGAGGACAGCCCTGTGCATGATGCTACAGAGAAACCCCGTGGGGAACTGCTTGCCTAAACCAAATGTGACAGTCTTAATGACTCCCAAAGGAGATGCAGCCAGGGGGACCGGACACAGAAACAAAGGAGCAGCGTCCACAAACCTGCTGCTCAAATGCCCAAGCCCAGGGCCCCTGCCTAGCGCATCAGCAAGGAGGGGAAGCTGTGCCACGGGACCTGCAGGTGAGGCCTGGGGGCAGAGCAGGCTGACAAGGAGACAGAGGGCAGCATGGGGTGGGCAGTATACAGTGAGCGTGCCTCCAGGCCCTCAGAGACACCCAGCACTGTGCCCCTGCCCTTGGCCTTCAGTTAGTAATAATCCTAAGTCTGCTAACATGCACACAGTGTCACCACACACCAGCACTGCTCTGAGATAAGTAGATGCAGGTGCAGATGCAGATATAGGTGTAGAGGAGTGCAGGTGTACGTATAGGTATAGATCAGATATATGGATAAACGTAGATACAGGCATCGATTAGACATAGCTATGGAAATGGGTGATAAGTATACAGAGGTAGAGAGGTAGCTATGCATACTGACTCAATCTTAATCCTCCCCACAGCCCCATAAGAGGACAGATTTGCAACTGTACCGCTTTCCAGATAAGGAAACAAGGCCAGCAGTGAGCCTGGACTGCTACCCAGCAGTGACCGTGGGAGTTGGGCCCTCATCAAGGACCCAGGAAAGACACCTCGGGGACCAACCTGGGTAACCCCACCTCTGGACGGCAGAGGGACAGATGGAGGCAGTCAGCACCGCCCTGTCATCTGGGAAGTTTCCTGGGCCAGATATCCTGCCCTCCCCTGCCTTTTCGCCAGGTTTGGAGAAACCACCATGGGCTCCACAGGGTGCCAGCTTTACCCAGTGAGGCCACGGCGGCCGAGCGGGGATTTGCAGCAGTAATGCCCTCTACAAAGGGCAGGGAGGGAAGGCTTCTCGGTAGCTCAGCATTCGGTTAAGAGCCTGGAATCATATCAAAAGGCACAGGATGAAATCACAGCCCTGTCAGGCATCAGCTATGTGACCAATAGTTACCTGACTTCTAACCTCGCTTCCTCATCTGTCCCGGTGGGAATGACAGCAGTACCTACACCACACGATGGACTCGACACAGCTCTGCTCAGGGCCTGGTGCCCCACAAATGCTCCATCAGTGTTGCCTGCTTTACTGGTTACAGAGAAGCAATCAGTGTCCCAGCATATGGAGAATCAGAGGGAAAGAAATTAGGGCCTGTGGGAACCCCTGCCCAGCAGGAAGCCCCTGGGATTGGGCCACCATTGCCTGGGTACTTACAAGGTACCAGGTCCTGGGCCACAGACACGGCCATGTGTGCTTGCTGATCAAACTGGGTCCTGCAGGCCATGCTACCTGCTCCCAGGAAACCCTCACGCCAGTGGGGGAAGTGGACACAAGACCCATGACTCCTACTAGTGCAGTGGGGACCTGGGGAGCAGGACTGAGTAACTACCACCCCACCCATCCCACCCACCCCCACCCCCGGGACTAGAAGCCTCCATAGAGCAGGACCTCAAGGAGGAAAGAAGCTGGGATCAGAAGGATGCACGGGACAGACCTGGAGGCATGGAAGTAGCTGGAATGCCTGAGGCACAGGAGGCAGGGTGGAGGGGACCCAAAGCCAGACAGAAAGCAGGCGTGCCACAAGAGAAGCTTGAACTATAAAGGGTCACCAAACTCTCCATGGTATTCCTAAAGAGCTGGGTCAAGTCATTCACTAATTCACCCCTCAACTGACAAGTTGGTGCCCATCCTCAAAGCAAGCGATAATTAAGGATGAGTCCAGAGCACTGTGCCTGGCCCAGGTAATGTTTCGCTCAATTAAAGGTAGCTCCTGCTATTGTTTTATCAAATGCTTTTTTCAAAAAAGGAAAAAATGCAAATGAACGACTGCACGGTGGTTCAAATGGGCGTAGGGACAGTGTGCCAGGACCACAGGGTAGTAAGCTCGTCCTGAGAACACAATGCTCAGGTAGGCCTGCCTCAGGGGCTTGCCCCTCACACTCACTCACACACACACACACACACACACACACACACACACACACACACACACATACCTCTGACCCTGAACAGCTGGGCCATCAGAGAAACCACAGGACAGAGCTGGCCAACCTCCTCTGCAGAGCCCACCCCAGCAGGGTGACCGCCCATCCTGGGTCCCTCGACACGGCCAACTGTACTTGTTGTCTAGCATAATTATTAATAACACCACTTTCCGTTTCAGAAGTTTCCAGGTTTAAGTGATAGCTCATGCGATCAACCTCACCTCTGAGCCATGTGCTTTTAGCTCAGAAGTCCGTTGCCCTGGGATTTTCTGCAGTTACCTGGGCACCCAAATCAGAAGGCACCTGCAATCCAGATCAATAGAAGAGACACCCAGACTCCAGGAGATGCCTCCTCAGTGCCTCACTGAGGCATGGCCCAGAACTTTCAGGGTCACGTCCTCTGGCTCTGACATAGGCCCCATGCAGGCCCGGTGCCGCCGACCATGGCTGCTCCGTCCCTGGCGGGCTCTGCCTCCACCAAAGGTGCTGGTTGCTGAGTCATACCATTGCCTCCTGGGGAAAAGGCACCGCGGCTGTGCCCGTGGCAGCCTGAGGATGCCATGTATAGCGAGACCAGAGTCTGTGCACACAGAGGGTGGATGGGACTCTCACTGTGACCACAGGGTTGCGTCCCCCCCACCCCCACCCCCGGTCAGATTCTCACCAGTGATGCAGTCCCCTGCCACGCCAGAGCTGTGCTGTGCACCAAATACCCAGACCTCAATGTCTCCTTCCCCCTCAGCTGGAAGGACCAGGCACGGCCTGCCAAGAACGTGCTCAAGGAGGTTGAGAGAGCCCATTGTCTCCAGTCAGGACTCTACAGGGATAACAATGGCGCCTTTCGCTTGCTTGGAGAGTGTGTGCTCATTTACATATCTGAGGGAGGACGTTCTCTCTAGCAACATTCAGCTCAAGACACGGGTAATATGCCCATGACGGATGCTTTCATGGAGCACTGTGATTCTAGCACATGATCATCATTTACTTTAGAAACTTGTTCTTACTTGCCTCAGAAATCAGAAACAAGGCAGAACCTCATGATGACCTAGAAGTCCCGCTGAGCACTCACGCTGGCCCTTAAGGTGCCTTTGGAGAAAAGTGTCTTGATTGTATCATTGCCACCTCAAAATGGTGCCTGGCCTTCAGGATCCCCCTCAAACCCCACTGCCACCATTATTACCCCGAGGCCCAAGATGGCAGCATGCAAATTACCAGGTAACATTGCGAGGGCCTTTCTCTAAGCATCGCTGATGGCTACACCATCCTCATGAACGACAGGCAGTGTAGGCAGTGTAGACACCAAGACATCCGGTTCAGCCCGCCACCCCATTCAGCCGCAGGACCCGGCCCTCCACACTACTTGCCTCCCTTTTGTCTGCTCCAGCTTAGATGTAAACAAAAGCGTGCTTTGCCCCACCTCTTTGCTCTCACTGGGCCCCAAGAGTCTCCCTGCACTAGAACCACGGGTGTGACAGGTGAATTCATAAGTCCGTGTCATTCACGGTCAGCAGGCAGAGAGACCAATGGACCCCACCACAATGATTGGGAAAAGTGTCTGACAAAGATCAATCAGTATCCAGGAAGGTCAGCCCCAACCCGTGAGAAACCGAACTCCTGAAGCATGCAGCTGTGTGAGGAAGACAGGAAGGTCTCAAGAGACCATTGCCACGGTTATTAACATTTACATATGAATCCCTGATAAACAAAACATTAACAAGCTGAACCATCCATAATTTACAATCCCCTCACTCTCCTGCTGTGCCCTTAGTGATTCAGCGCAGATCAAAATCACGCTCTCTTTTTTTTTTTTTATGATTTAATTTCTGCTTTTATTTTTTTTTTTTACAAATAGTTTATTGTCAAATTAGTTTCTACATAACACTCAGTGCTCATCCCCAAAGTGCCCTCCTCCATGCCCATCCCCCCTCCCCCCCCACATCCATCAGTCCTCAGTTTTTGTCAGCATTCAAGAGTCTCTCATGGTTTGCCTCTCTCCCTTTCCCCCACCATTTCTGCCCTTCTTCTCCCCCTTGGTCCTCCGTCAAGTTCCTCCTAATCCTCCTATACGTGCAAACATATGGTATTTGTCCTTCTCTGCCTGACTTATTTCGCTCAGCATAACACCCTCAAGGTCCATCCATGTTGCTACACATGGCCAGATTTCATTGTTTCTCATTGCCATGTAGTATTCCATGGTATAGATAAACCACATCTTCTTGATCCATTCATCTGTTGATGGACACTTAGGCTCTTTCCATGTTTTAGCTATTGTGGAGAGTGCTGCTATGAACATTGGGGTACATGTGCTCCTATGCCTCAGCATTTCTGTATCCCTTGGGTAAATTCCTAGCAGTGCTATTGCTGGGTCATAAGGGAGTTCTATTGTTAGTTTCCTGAGGAACCTCCACACTGTTTTCCAGAGGGGCTGTACCAGTTTACATTCCCACCAACAGTGCAGGAGGGTGCCCGTTTCTCCACATCCTCGCCAGCATCTAGAGTTCTCTGATTTGCTCATTTTAGCCACTCTGACTGGCGTGAGGTGGTATCTCAGTGTGGTTTTGATTTGTATTTCCCTGATGAGGAGGGATGCTGAGCATCGTTTCATGTGTCTGTTGGCCATCTGGATGTCCTCTTTGGAGAAGTGTCTGTTCATGTCTTCTGCCCATTTCTTCACTGGGTTGTTTGTTTTTCGGGCGTGGAGTTTGGTGAGTTCCTTATAGATTCTGGATATTAACCCTTTATCTGATATGTCATTTGCAACTATCTTTTCCCATTCCGTTGGTTGCCTATTAATTTTCTGGGTTGTTTCCTTGGCTGTGCAGAAGCTTTTAATCTTGATGAGGTCCCAACAGTTTATTTTTGCTCTCGATTCCCTTGCTTTTGGGGATGTGTCAAGTAAGAAGTTGCTGCGGTGGAGGTCAAGGAGGTTGTTTCCTGCTTTCTCCTCTAGGGTGTTGATAGTTTCCTGTCTCACGTTCAGGTCCTTTATCCATTTTGAGTTGATTTTTGTGCATGGTGTGAGAAAATGATCTAGTTTCATTCTTCTGCATGTTGCTGTCCAGTTCTCCCAACACCATCTGTTAAAAAGGCTGTCTTTTTTCCATTGGATATTCTTTCCTGCTTTGTCAAAGATCAGTTGGCTGTATACTTTTGGGTCCACTTCTGAGTTCTCAATTCTGTTCCATTGGTCTATGGGTCTGTTTTTGTGCCAATACCATACTGTCTTGAGGATGACAGCTTTGTAGTAGAGGCTGAAGTCTGGGATGGTGATACCTCCCGTTTTGGTTTTATTTTTCAGTATTACTTTGGCTATTCGGGGTCTTTTGTGGTTCCATACAAATTTTTGGATAGTTTGTTCTAGTTTTGAGAAGTATGCTGGTGCAATTTTGATTGGAATTGCATTGAATGTGTAGAGTGCTTTAGGTAGTAATGACATCTTAACTATATTTATTCTTCCTATCCATGAGCATGGAATGTTTTTCCATTTCTTTGTGTCTTCTTCAATTTCCTTCATAAGTTTTCTATAGTTTTCATCATACAGATCTCTTGTATCCTTGGTTAGGTTTATTCCGAGGTATTTTATGGTTTTTTGTGCAATTGTGAATGGGATCAGTTTCTTGATTTCTCTTTCTGTTGCTTCATTATTGGTGTATAAAAATGCAACCGATTTCTGTACGTTGATTTTGTACCCTGCAACTTGGCTGAATTCTTGGATCAGTTCTAGTAGGCTTCTGGTGGAGTCTGTCGGGTTTTCTATGTAGAGTATCATGTCATCTGCGAAGAGTGAAAGTTTGACTTCCTCTTTGCCAATTCTGATGCCTTTGATTTCCTTTTGTTGTCTGATGGCTGATGCTAGGACTTCCAGCACTATGTTAAACAACAGTGGTGAGAGTGGACATCCCTGTCGTGTTCCTGATCTCAGGGGGAAAGCTCTCAGTTTTTCCCCGTTGAGGATGATGTTAGCTGAAGGCTTCTCATAGATGGCTTTGATGATGTTTAAGTAGGTTCCTTCTATCCCAACTTTCTCGAGAGTCTTTATTAAGAAGGGATGCTGTATTTTGTCAAATGCTTTTTCTGCATCTATTGACAGGATCATATGGTTTTTATCTTTTCTTTTATTGATATGATGGATCACATTGATTGATTTGCGAATGTTGAACCAGCCCTGTAACCCAGGAATGAATCCCACTTGATCTTGGTGGATGATTCTTTTGATATGCTGCTGGATTCGATTTGCAAGGATCTTGTTGAGAATTTTTGCATCCGTATTCATCAAGGATATTGGCCTATAGTTCTCTTTTTTTGTTGGATCTCTGTCTGGCTTGGGAATCAGAGTGATGCTGGCTTCATAAAATGAGTCCGGGAGTTTTCCTTCGACTTCTATTTTTTGGAATAGCTTGAGAAGAATTGGGATTAATTCTGTTTTAAATGTCTGGTAGAATTCCCCAGGGAAACCATCAGGTCCAGGGCTCTTATTTGTTGGGAGATTTTTGATCACTGATTCGATTTCTTCACTCGTTATGGGTCTGTTCAGGTTTTCTATTTCTTCCCGTGTGAATTTTGGTAGTGAGTGTGTGTTTAGGAATTTGTCCATTTCTTCTAAGTTGTCCAATTTGTTGGCATATAATTTTTCATAGTATTCCCTGATAATTGCTTGTATTTCTGAGGGGTTGGTTGTAATAAGTCCATTTTCATTCATAATTTTGTCTATTTGGGTGCTCTCTCTTTTCTTTTTGATAAGCCTGGCTAGAGGTTTGTCAATTTTGTTTACTTTTTCAAAAAACCAACTCTTGGTTTCATTGATCTGTTCAATTGTTTCTTTGGTCTCTATGTTGTTTATTTCTGCTCTAATTTTTACTATTTCTCTTCTTCTACTGGGTTTAGGGCGTTCTTGTTGCTCTGCCTCTAGCTCCTTTAGGTGAGCTGTTAGATTTTGGACTTGTGCTTTTTCTAATCTCTTGAAATAGGCCTGGAGAGCAATGTACTTTCCTCTTAGGACTGCCTTGGCCGCATCCCATAGATTTTGAATTGTTGTGTTTTCATTTTCATTTGTTTCCATATATTTTTTAATTTCCTCTCTAATTGCCTGATTGGCCCATTCATTCTTTAGAAGGGTGTTCTTTAACCTCCATGTTTTTGGCGGTTTTCCAGACTTCTTCCTGTAATTGATTTCAAGTTTCAAAGCATTGTGATCTGACAGTGTGCATGGTATGATCTCTATTCTTTTATATTTATTGAGGGCTGCTTTATGTCCCAGTATGTGATCTATCTTGGAGAATGTGCCATGCGCACTTGAGAAGAAAGTAAATTCCCTGGCCTCAGGATGTAAAGTTCTAAATATATCCGTCAGATCCATCTGGTCCAATGTGTCTTTCAAGTCCATTATTTCTTTAGTGATTTTCTGTCTGGTTGACCTATCCATTGCTGTAAGCGGAGTATTAAAGTCCCCTGCTATTAGCACATTCTTATCTATAAGCTTGTTTCTGTTTGTGATTAATTGTTTTAGATATTTAGGTGCTCCCATATTCGGTGCGTAGACATTTATGATTGTTAGTTCTTCCTGATGGATGGACCCTGTAATTATTATGTAGTGCCCTTCTTCATCTCTTGTGATTGTCTTTAATTTAAAGTCCAGTTTGTCTGATATAAGTATCGCTACTCCGGCTTTCTTTTGATTTCCTGTAGCATGATATATATTTCTCCATCCCCTTACTTTTAATCTGAAGGTATCTTCCCGTCTAAAATGAGTTTCTTGTAGACAGCATATTGATGGATTTTGTTTTTTAATCCATTCTGCTACCCTATGTCTTTTGATTGGAGCATTCAGCCCATTTACATTCAGTGTTATTATTGAAATATGTGGGTTTAGAGTCTTTGTATCTTTTGTAGGGTTCATGTTTGTGGTGGTGTCTCTGGTATCTTTGTTCCTTGCAACCTTTCCTTCAGAGCATCCCCCTCAGGATTTCTTGTAGGGCTGGCTTCGTGGTGACAAATTCTTTCAATTTCTGTTTATTTGGAAAGGTTTTTATCTCTCCTTCTATTTTGAATGACAGGCTTGCTGGATAGAGGATTCTTGGCTGCATATTTTTACTGTTCATCACATTGAAGATTTCCTGCCATTCCTTTCTAGCCTGCCAAGTTTCAGTAGATAGGTCTGTCACCACTCTGATAGGTTTCCCTTTGTATGTTAGGGCCCTTTTCTCCCTAGCTGCTTTCAAAATTCTCTCTTTGTCCTTGTATTTGGCCATTTTCACTATGATATGTCGTGCAGAAGATCGATTCAGGTTACGTCTGAGGGGAGTCCTCTGAGCCTCTTGTACTTCCACATTTACTTCCTTCCCCAGGTCGGGGAAGTTCTCTGCTATAATTTGTTCCAGGACTCCTTCAGCACCTTTCCCTCTCTCTTCCTCTTCTGGGATTCCTATGATACGGATATTGTTGCGTTTGACCGTATCGCTGAGCTCTCGAATTCTTCTTTCCTGTTCCTGGATCAGTTTGTCTCTTTTTTTGTCAGCTTCTTGTTTTTCTATAATGGTGTCTTCTAAATCACTTATTCTCCTTTCTGCCTCTTCAATCCGTGCATTGGAGGCCTCTAATTTATTATGGATCTCATTTATCGCATTTTTTAATTCTTCATGCCTATTTTTATTTTCCATTCTGTCTGTAGCCATAGTTTCTTTGATGTCCCCTATGTTTTTTTCAAGCCCAGCTATTAATTTTACCATTATTATTCTAAAATCTTGTTCAGTGATGCTGCTGATATCTGTTTTGAGCAGTTCATTAGCTGTCATTTCTTCTTGGAGTTTCTTTGGAGGAGAGGTCTTTCGTTTCGTCATTTTAGTTAGCTTTCCGGCTCTTGTTGGTTTTAAAGACCTATTATTCTCTCTGTTTCTATGAGCACTGCTATATCCAAGAAGGCTCTTTGACTTTCCAGGGCCTACCCTTTCAGAGAGTGTTTTTTGAATGGTATCCCCTGGTCTCTCTTGTTGGGACCTTGGTTATTTTATTTTCCTATTCGTAGTGATATTTGGGACTCTCCACCTTGTGCACTCTAGCTTGTTTCTTGAGGTAGCCCTGGAAAAGAAAACAGACAGACAAACACACAGGGAGCAGGAGCACACAAACGCACAGGCTAATTCAACTAACATGCAAAGCGAGAGGGAAAACGAAAAAGTTAAGAGAAAAGATGGAGGAGGGAGGGCGAATAATAGGGAGTATAAAATACATAAAAGGGTCAAAAAGGGGAAAGGAAAAGGAAAAAAGAAGAAAACCGATGGACAAAGAACGGTTTAAAGGATATAACCAGATTTCCCAGCTACAGTTAAATAGCCGTGTGTATGCAGTGCTGGTTGAGGAGCATAGAGAAACAGAGAGAAAGCAGGGCGGGATGAGACACAATTGGAAATAGAATGAACAGGCAGAAGGGATAAGAAGCTTTTTTCAAAGAGGTAAAGGGTAGAATATGGTTGGATAGGTGAGAGAAGGGTGCTGGAATTATCCAGAGAAACTATATAGTCTAATTACTCCTGAGAGAAATAGCTGAAAATGTCAGTAGGTGTAGAATTTACATTTACACAATGGACTCGTGATCGTTTAAGCAAGCTGGCGAGCAGAGTTAATCAGGTCAGTGTTCTGGGGAAAAAAGAGAGAAAAGAGAAAGAAGACGAAAAAAAGAAAGAGTAAAAAAGGGGAAAAAAAAGAAAAGAAAGGAAAAAAAAAGAAAAAAAAAGGAAGAAAAAAAAAAAAGGGAGGAGAGCACCTCTCAGGCAGGGATGGGCGTGGCGGGATCCAATGCCTCAGGCGGGAGCTCTGCCTCGGCGGTTGTGGGGAGGAGAGTGACGGTGCTCCAGTCCCTTCTTGAAGCAAGAGCTGCTCCTTGCTCTTTTGGGAGTGTAAACTCCCCGTACCAGGGGCGCAGCCGAAGTTGGTTGCACTCTTCAACCCAGGGCAGTTCCAATCTCCAAATCCCCGTCCGCGCGCCCCGCTGAAATTGCCTTGGACACAGCTTCCCAGGCAGCCCCCTCGGGCAATTCCAGGCTCCCTGCCGAGCTCTGCGGGTGGAGTCAGAATCGCTGCTTCCTTCTCTGGGTCGGGCTGGCGCGCATGGGCGGGGGCTTGCCTGCCGGGTGCTCTGAGCCGGAATGTTAGAAGGCTCTCTCAGTGGATTCTGCGTCTTTTTTCTCCCAATCTCTCAGGTTTTGTAAGGTTTCCAATGTCTTCAGATCTTTTCTGTGTGATGTATGGGCGCGAGTGCAAGTACGGAGCTCCCTACTTCTCCGCCATCTTGCCCTCCAAAATCACGCTCTCTTAACTCAGCGT
Source organism: Hyaena hyaena (assembly GCF_003009895.1). Taxonomy (NCBI): domain Eukaryota; kingdom Metazoa; phylum Chordata; class Mammalia; order Carnivora; family Hyaenidae; genus Hyaena; species Hyaena hyaena. Next base: position 3,777,207 of record NW_024080710.1, on the reverse strand, counting down.
CTTCCTGCTTCTATGGACCCAGGTCCACCCAGGCCAACCCACTCTCCTAATTGTTGCTAGCTTAATCTTCTAGAGACAGCTCTGATCTCCTCAGTTCCTTGCTTCCCAACCTCTGATGGCTCTCATCCTGCCCAGTTCCCTATGCCCAACTGTCCTTGCAGGGCCACACACCTCTACTCCTAGTCCAAGACTTCTGGTGGGCTGGCCCCACTTCCCTCCCCAGCGGTGGCCCACCCCAACCAGAGCGCCAACCCTCCCTGATTGGGCTGGTGACCCAAGGGATGGGCTGGTGACCCAAGCTTGGCCAACGCAATATCCCTAGGGCATGTCGGGAGCTTTTAAAACAGAAACCCTCACTCGTGTTGAGATTGAGGACACCAAAGGCCAGATAAGCTGGCGCATCTGGTCATCACCTTTGTCACCAGGTAGGAGGGCAATTGAGAGTGAAGACAATTGAGAGGAAAGGCAAGACACAGAGAAGGAGCTAGAAAGAAAAAGCAAGAATCTTAAGGATAATATTTAACTACTGGATCCAGCCACGCCTGAAGCTACACATGTCCTTGAACTCAACACCAATCTTTAAGCTTCAAAAACTTCCCTTTTCAGGGCACTTGGTGGCTCTGTCGGTTGAGCATCTGACTTCAGCTCAGGTTATGAACTCACAGTTCGTGAGTTCAAGCCCCGTGCTGGACTCTGTGCTGACAGCTCAGAGACTGGAGCCTGCTTCGGATTCTGTGTCTCCTTCTCTCTCTGCCCCTCCCTTGCTCACCTCTTGTCTCTCTCCCTCTCTCTCGAGAAATAAACATTTAAAAAAAAAAAAAAAAACTTCCCTTTTCTATTTAAACCAGTTTAACTTGGATCTCTGTCACTTATATCTAAAATAAGTCCTGATGAGTACAGCTTGGACCATGACTCCAAAAGGAAGTGGACTCAATGACAGATAAGTAATTATCCTGAACTAGATGCCTAATACAACGAAGGGAAACTGCTAAGTGCTCTTGGGAGCACTGAAGAGGAAGTATATACTCTGAGACCTATGGGGTGTCATCCAAGTTGTGTCTTAAAGGATGTTCCAGGAGGGGCAACAGGAAACACAAAGCAGAAAAGGCCCCAATGTGTCAGGGAAACAGGAAAGAATATCATGGCGCAAGGCAAGGGGCCCCTGTGGTAAGCACACATATCTTACTGCAAAGACAACAGAGAGAAAAGTCGCCATCAGACCACACTACATCCCTGAGGCCCAAGCGAGAGAGAGCGCAGGCCTGGGAAGAAAGCCCCCCAGGGAGGCCAGTGAGATCCCTACAGTCCAGTTCCCAGTCCAGCAAGACACAGGAAAGAACAACAGAGGAGCCAGTCCCCCGGGACCAGGAGAGCTCAGATGGATCATGGGAGTCCCAGCATCCTGCTCGCAGCGGCTCAGAGCGCACCAGGAGTGTGGTCACTCCGGGCCACGTCCATGCGTCTCAGTGACACTCCGCGGTGCAGGGAGGGTGGCAAGCAAAGCACAGGAGCCTCCAAGTCCACAACCCACATGAGCAAGTCAGAATGGAAGGAGCTGAGAACCCAGGCCCCCACCCCCAGGCCCCACACACCCTAGAGCCCTTGGCCTGGCCCAAGGCTTAGCCCAGAGACAGCATCAGAGGCTGGCAGGAGAAAGGGGAGCAGAGGAGCCAAAGGAAAGCAGGGGTCACCCCCAGAGAAGGGGCAGGCTGAGCTGGGGGCCACGCCTCCTCAGGCAGCGCCAGGCAGCAGCACCTGCCCTGCCTCAGCCCAGGGACACAGGACAATAATCCCACTCACCCTTTGGGCCTTGGTGCAAGCCATCTTCCTTCAGGAAGCCCTCCTGACACTCCTTCCTGGGCTGCTCTGGGCTGCCATTTTGCCCCTCAGCCTCAGTGCTCATCTCATCTGTTGTGGGGGTCAGCACAGTGCCGAGTTTCTGTTTTCATGTCCATCACAAAGACGGCATCCAACTCATCCCCACACCTGGGCCAAAGTACTGTCAATAAATGCCAACAGCACACCCTGAGCTCGCAATGTACGGACACAGCACGTACCAAGGTCCCTCAGGTGAGGGCAGGAGGGCAAGGTGACAGAGATCCAACACACGGGCCCTGATGGAGGGGTCAGCATGCGCGTTTGACAGAGAAAACCAAGGGCAGTCACCCCACCAGGGCCCCAAAACTAGAAGGACTCAAACCGAGGCCAGATCTTCCTCCTCCCCTTCGCTGTCATCATCCTCTGGAGTCTGGGCTCCCAACCCTGGAAACCAGGGCAGAGAGGGAGACTGCACGGCCCACACCCTGCATCCCATCCAGGGAAGGAGGCTGACCCCAGCACACTCGGGGGTAGCACGCCCTCCCTTCCACCCACCTGCCTCGCTGCGGGGATGGTGGCCCGTCCACAGGCCCCAACCTGCAGGGAGCTCTTTGTATGCTCATCTGCAAGCTCCATTTCAAGATCTGTCAGGACTGGGGGCAGCTGAGATGCACAGGGGGACAGAGTGATAAGAAAGACGGATTCCGGTGTCGCCCAGCAGCCACATGCCCTGGGGAAGCAATCAGACGTACTGGGGAGAAAGGCTGCGCTCTCAGGACCGCAGGGCCTGCTGCATTTGTCAGTAAGTCAGGGAGAAGGGTCGGCCATGGGCTCATCTCTGGGCCTCGTGAGAAACAGAACCCCACTGCCCCAGGGCTGAGAGGGAGCCTACCGGTGCCCAGGGCCATCTCTTCACCAGCTCCCTCCTGCCTCTCCTCAGGGGACAAGGTGTTTCTGTGAGTACGTGAGTGTGCATGTGTATGTGTGTGAGAAAGAGTGTATGTGACTGTGTGAATGCAGATGGTTGTGAGTATATAGTGAGTATGGATGTGAGTATACACAGGTGTGTCAGTGTGGGCAGGGTGTGAGTGTGTGGGCGTGAGTATGCATGTGTATTAGTGTGAGAGTGTGTGTGAGCATGTGAGTGCAGATGATTGTGTGAATGTATAGTGAGCATGGGTGTGAGTGTACATGGACGAATGTGGGCGTGTGAGTGTGTAGGTGTGAGTATGAGTGTGCGTGTGTATGTGTGTGAGAGTGTATGTCAGTATGTGAGTGCAGATGATTGTGAGTATACAGTGGATGTGGGTGTGTGTGAGTGTACATGGGTGAGTGTGGGCGTGAGTGTGTATGGGCATGAGTGTGAGTATGTGAATATGCATGTGTCTGTGTGTGAAAGTATATGTGAGCATGTGAGTGCAGATGATTGTGTGAGTGTATAGTGAGCATGAGTGTGTGTGCGAGTGTACATGGGTACATGAGTGTGGGCATGGTGTGAGTGTTTGAGTGTGGGTGTGTGTAAGAGGCAAATGGGGACAGACAAACGGACTTAGTGAAAGACAGCACACAGGGCCCGGGCTCTAAGAAAACCACAGGACTCAGTGCCCCAGTGCCCCAGCCACAAAGCACCCCACTACAGCCCCAGGCCTCAAACTTGCTCCTGTCCCCGCTTGCTGCTCAGCCCAGAACAATGTCCAGTAGTTGTTGTGGGAAGGTCCCGTGATGCCCCGGTTCTCCCACATACCCGGCCTTTTGTGTAGACATACAGTCACTTCCCTTCTTCTCTCGGGGGCCCCCTTCAGGGCTGCCACGTGGTCCCTGGGGGCTCACGCACACACCAGCAGGCAGGGAGAAGGAGCAGTCCTTGCAATCCCTGTGCTCTGCCCCGACCGACCCCCACCACGCGGGCACCCTCGAGGCCCGGCTGCCCTGGCCCCACAGCCGCCCCCACCAGCTGGCTCACAAAGCGCCACAGGAACTTTTCAGAGCCAGCAAATGCCCTGGGAATCGGGGTGGGCATAAAAGAAGAGCCGTTTGATTTGATTACTTGGCTCTGCCAAACAGAGCCATTTACATGTTAAAGACTTTTTTCTTTTATTTTTATTATTCTGCATATTACATTTCAAACAAAACCCTCAAACCCGGGCAAAACCCTTCTGCATTTTCTACAAAGCAAGCTGTTGTTCATAGCCCCAGGCCCCAGGTTCAGGGGTGTGGCACCATCGGGAGTGGGGACAGCAAGTATTAACCTTGCAGGAGGGCTGGCAATACTGACTCCATCTTTAGCCCTCCATCGTGCTCATGTTTGTTCAATGGCCTCTCTTGGGGCCACATATTCCAGGTCCCTTCGAGACCAATACGCAGACCTTAGACATGGCCAGCAAGGCTGGGATGGGGGGAGCTTGCTTTGACTTCCAGGAATCAGTTAGCGGTAACACAGTCCTTCCCCTTCCTGATGCACAGGGAGTGCCACAAGATCTCATTAAAGGTCAGCTGGCAATTAGGTGCACGCAAGCCCTTTGAGGTGCATGTGAACCCTCTATCTCGCTACGCCACTCTTCTGTGCGTCCCCTTACTCTATAAACTCTGCACACTAAGGTCCGGATTTTGTGGAGAGAGAACTAGCCAGGTGCTGTGGCTCATTCTCTGCCCGATCCCCCTTGTCAGTAGTCACTCTGAATAAAACTCTGTGTAAACTGTATGGAGCCACCTGCTTTGTTTTCTGGTCCCAAAGTGCCTTCTCAGTGTGGGGGAAACTTTACTGCCCCCCCCCCCCCGCTTCTAACACACACACATCCACATAAAGCTTGCACAGTGGAGGCACTGCCCTTCGGAGGAGCGTCACCACCAGCCGTGCAGAAGGTAGGTGATACCTAGGCAATGCAAGGATGCAGGGGGAGCGGATGGCATTCGTTCATTCATCACTCATTCATTCCACAAACACTGTGGGCACTCACTCTGGCCCAGGCACCATGCTGGATGTGGTCACTTCACACAGGACACACATCTCTGATGTCTCAGACTCCTGCCCTAATCCAGACAATAGAAAATGACCAAGTAGATTATAGAGCATATTCAGTGGTGATCCCAGTGGAGGGTAGATCCAAGTGAACCAAGGTGGGGGGGGGAGATAGAGAGGTGGTAAAAGGAGCCTAGGGGACCCTCCTCCAGGGGATGCTTAAGGAAAGCCCCAGGGACAAGGGAGGAGCCTTCTGAGCTCTGGGAAGAGCCTCTAGGGCAGACTCCCTATGGAAGGCATATCTCTTGTGCTCCAGGGCAGCAAGGTGGCTAAAGGCAGTGAGCGAGGGAGCCTGCTGGAGCTGGGCAAGGGTGGAGAGGCAGGGCTGCATGTGGCCTGCCCAGCACCATCCACCACCCCGTCCCCCACCCCTTATCCCCCACCTGTCACAACCTCAGCTTTTGCTCTGTGAGATGGGGAACCACTGGGGGCTTTGATGCAAGGAGTGGAGAGGCACAAGTTTTTTGTATCAGTATCACTCTGGCTGCCATCTTGTAAATAGACTGAAGACCCGAGGACAGAAACCAGGAGGCCATTCTGATAATCTGGGTGAAAGATAGCGGTGGCTCAGAGCAGAGCCGCAGCTGTGGGATGGGAAGTGGCACCAGCAGGAAGGATGGGTGTCTGAGGCATGAAAAAAGGAGAGTGATGGGGGACCCCAAGAGGCTGGGCCTGAGCACTGGGAATGATGGGCAGATGAAAAGGACCCAGGAGCCTGCTTGGGTCAAAGAAAGGGCTTGGCTGGGGACCTGCACATCTGAGAGGCCTATTAGCCACCCAAGTGGACAACCTCACCATTCAAGTGGCAAGAGTCTGGAGTTGAGAACAGAGGCCCCTGGAGTGGGACGCTTAGGAGTCATTGGTGTGTATGCAGTATTTAAAGGTATGAGAAGGTCCAGGCTACCAAGGAAGGGAGTGTAACTGGACAAGAGAGACACCCAAGGTCTGAGGCATGGGACACCACAATGTGGCCATCAGGGAGATGAGAAGGACTCGGGACCCCACACTGTGTGGCAGTCAGGTGACTATGCAATTCAGGAACGAGGGGAGGGAAGGCACTGGAGGCTGAAGGCACAGATCGGCAGTAAAGGGGTGGGATATGGGGCAGTAATAAAGAGGGTGCAGGGCCAAGAAAAGAACTGTCTGAGGCAGGAGACAACCCAGCCTCCTGGTAAGCTGATGGGAATGATCCCCAGTCCAGGAAGAAAGGGAAAAAGAAGCACAGCTTGCCGGGGCCTTGAGTGAGCTGGAGGGACTCCTCAGATGGGGGCATGACCGTCAGGAGGGACCCAGGGCACCATCCATGGCACAGATTGCTGGGGGTGGGGGGTGGCTGTTATGACGATGAGCACAGGATGGTTCTATTCCTCGGGCTTCTCTTTTCTCAATGAAATATATAGGAAACAGGTCTTCTGCTAGCAGGGGATGGGCAGCACGCAGGAGAGAGGAGTTGGAGGCGCTGAAAAGGGAAGAGAAAGAAAGTCAAGGGCAACAGCAGAGTGAATGGACTAGAGAAATGCACTGTGATGCAGCCAGCACACACAAGTGTCCCCTGAAGTTGGCACCAGTGAGACTCGTCAGCATGGATGGCCGTTTTTCTCCACTGGGAGTAGCAGGTTAGGGCTTGGTCAGTGATGGTATCACATCTGGGCTTGTCTTGTTCACCTATATTCCCTGCACCCAACAGCATTCTACAAGTACTCAACAAACATTTGAGAGAAGGAACAATCAGAGAGGGAGATATACCAATGAGACATCTATCTTGCCCACCTGGCACCAGAGCCAAAGAGATCCAGAAAGTATAGTGTTCATCCAGGCTGTGAAGGGCAAATTCGATCAGTTGATTCCAAAGCCACTTCTCCCATTTCTCCTGCAGACTGTGCTTCTGATTCCTGGCTCCTGTACCAGGAAGGTGCACGGGATAAGATCAGCCTTGCCCTGGCCAACCTTACTGGGAACCAGGTAGCCTCCCCAGTGCCCACTCTGCCAGCCTCCTGTTAATCACAGAGCCTTCCACACCATTGCCAGCAGCACAGCTAGTCTCCCATGCCCCGTACACTCCTCAGGACAGCAAAGAACCTATATTTAGTCCCCATGGTTCACCGTTAAATGGGATCATTAGCAAAAACTGCAGCAAGAGGGGAACATGCTTCTGAGATAATATAAGAGAAGCCACGGGGTGTAAAATAGATCACCACTGCAGTTATAGATGTGTACATCTGTTTGCAGATAAGTTCTAGAAGGAGCCACAAAAAAAATTAAATCATTTGCCTGATAAAATGATGAGATCGTGGGTTACTACCTTGTTTGTTTTTTAATTCTTAAAATGTTATTACCGTCTTGGTTATACAGTACATAAAAAGTATAAATTTTATTATTTTTTTATTTTAGAGAGAGCATGTGTGAGCAGGGGAGGGGCAGAGGGAGGAGACACAGAGAGAGACAGAGTCTCAAGCAGGCCTCACACTCAGCACAGAGCCCAACGCAGGGCTCAGTCCCATAACCCTGGGATCACAACCTGAGCTAAAATCAAGAGTCAGACGCTCAACCAACTGAGCCACCACCCAGGCACCCCAAAAGTATAATTTTTTAAATGAGTTATTCTACTACACTACAGGTATAAATATAAAATAAAGTGAAGGGAGGTCCCATTCACAGAGGCAACAAAAAATATAATTATTCAGAAATAAACTTAACAAGAGATGTGCATGACCTAGTAAAGAAAGCCAGCAAACTTTATTGGGAGCTATAAAAGATGATTTGAATAAATAGAGAGAATAACCATTCCCAGCTGGGAAGACTGTGTTATAAAAATGTCAATTTTTCCCAAAAGTTAATTTATAAATTTAATTCAATACCAATCAAAATCTCAAAAGGATTTCCTAAAGGAGTTAAATAAAATCATTATAAAATCATTTTGAAAATAAACAGATGAGAATATTAAATAAAATTCCATAAAGGAAAAAAAATCAGAGGATACTAGATATAAAAATAGATTACAAAACAATTATAATTAAAGTACTATGTAACTGGCACAAATATGGAAATATGGATCCGCATTTAAAAACCCACGGCCTAATTGCACACGATAAGTTAATATATTACAAGGTAGGCATCACCAAACAATGGAGAAAGGAATTCTTGATTAATAAGCTGTGCTGTGGTAACTGGTAGTTTCAAGGAAAAGTAATTAATTCAGAAACGCACTTTACCTCACACAGCAAAAAACAAACTCTGGAGGGATTAAAGAGTCAAATGGGGAAGTCAAACGAAAAGAACATCTTAGCGGGAAATATTTCTCTGCTCTCTAGAGGGAATGATAATTTTTCAAGTCTCGTGCTGATAAAAGGAAGTACCAAAAAATAAATAAATAAATAACAGACTCAACAACATAAAAGCTTTGTAGAAAGGAAACAAGATAACTAAAATTAAAATAGTCTAAGAAGAATATCTGCAACGACGTGTCAGGCTGAGTGTGGATAGCGCCTTAATACAAAGAGTTCACACAAATCGGCATGAAAACTTCAAGATGCCAACAGATGAATGGGCAGGACAGAAATCCGCAGGAGAAGATAGGCAAGGCAAACACACACACAAGGAGCAAGTCTCCATCTCACTGGAAATCAAACTGGGAAGTCGTTCCACATCTATTAAAATAGCAATAAAGAACAACAAAGGTTTGTCAATATGGTGCCAAGGACTTGTTGAGTCACAGTAAAACTGGCCTTCTCAGCGGCTTATGGCGAAATGATCCTTTCGGAAAGCAACGTGACCTCAATATGGCAAGTACCATGAACATGCCCATATGATCTGACCCCCAGAATCTCCCTTTTCCTGAGAAAACAGTTGGAAGGAAGAGGCTACTTCAAGATGTTCAACAGGACATGATGTAGAATACCCAGAAAACAAACAAACAAACAAACAAAAAAAAATGGTCTCAGCAACCTAAACTTCTAACAAAGGGGCATATTTAAATAAATTAAAGAACATCAACTTTAATGGCCAATTTATGCAGCCATTGAAATGATAATTAGGAAAACTCAGTGGCTACAGTGAAAAATGTTTACAGGATAATAAAGAAAGCTGTAACCAAATCCGCAGTTGTGCTATGATTGAAAATATGTCTATGGGCCAAAGGCTAGAAGGGCATAGAGACAATGAAATCAAAGGGGTTTGGTTCTATTATTCCTCTTTCAATTGAATAGCATGTTTGTGTTACATGACAACTCAGACACAGGAATCTCTTTGGCTGTGTGGTCAGCCTCACTTGATGCTCCTCCCTGAGCTCCAGAAACTGTGTCCTGGGGCTGAGGGATCATGTCACCCCCTGGCCATTCTGTCAGGACCAGGGGCCCATTAGGTCTGGCCTCCTTCTCACTGATACTCAGAGGATCAATGGCCATCGCAACTGGATGATGACCTGTGGGCTAGAGACGGTCTTGAGGGCAAAAAATGCTGGCACCACTAACTCGCCTCTGCCTGGGTTGACCAAGCTTCTGCCTGGACCCAAACAGATAGGATGTGTAGTGGGTTCAGTAGTCTCCCCCGCCAAAAAGTCACGTTTACAGGGAACCTCAGAACGTAAGCTAGTTTTGGAAATAGGATGCTTACAGATATAATTAGTTAAGATGAAGTCATACTGGATTGGGGTAGGCCCTAAATCCTCATATGGCCCAGGGTCCTTATGAGAAGAGGTGAGCACACCCAGAAACACAGAGAATGTAGGTCTCGTGGCAATGGTCATAGAGACCAGAATGATGCATCTACCAGCCACAGAATGCCACAGGCTGCTGGAAGCCATGAGAAGCTAGGAAGAGAGAGGCAAGGAAGGATTCTTCCCTCAAGCCTTCAAAGGGAGTATGGCCTTGCTGTCACCTTGATTTGAGACTTCCAGCCTTAACACTGGGAGAAAAATAAATTTCTGTTGTAGTTTGTGGTCGTTTGTTACAGCAGCCCCAGGAAGATGGAACAGGATTGTGTCCCAGTCCACCTGGAAATGGCCTGTCTTCCTAGGGAGCTCCAGGCCCTGGCCAGGACCTGAGGCCCACCCACCACCTCTTCAAGGTCCCACTAGAGCCATCAAACACTTACAAATGAAGCTGCACTCGGGGCGCCTGGGTGGCTTAGTCGGTTAAGCGTCCGACTTTTGCTTTGGTCATGATCTCTCGGTTCGTGGGTTCGAGCCCCGCGTCGGGCTCTGTGCTGACTGCCAGCTCAGAGCCTGAAGCCTGTTTCAGTCTGTGACTCCCTCTCTCTCTGACCCTCCCTTGCTCACGCTGTCTCTCTCTCTCTCCTAGAAATAAATAAAAATATTTAAAAAAAAAATTTTAAAAAAAAACAAATGAAGCTGCACTGATCTGGATAGAGCCTGGGAGGTCCAGAACTCCAAGTAAAGCATTTACCTGGGCTTCACCCCAGTGGGTCCCACCATTCCCCACCCCAGCCTCCTTGCATCTACTGGAGGAATGGGCTTAGAGCACAGCATGGGGCCCAAGAAGCCCGGGCCAAGAGGAAAAGATGGAAGACAGACCCACAGCATCATGGGGCACAGGAAGAGCAGGAGCTTTGGAAGCTGGCAGACTGAGTTCAAATTCCACCTCTACTATTTACCAGCTGGGTGGTCTTAGAGAAATCACTCAACTTGGGAGATCATGTGAGGGTAGGTAGCCTGGCATTCCTGTTCCCTTCTATTGCTGGTCCATTCTACAGAGCTAAAATAGGCCTGCAGGACTAGAGGGTCCTCTCTCCCTCCAAGGAAGGCAAAAGGAATAAATCCTTATTTGAAAAGTCAAATAAACCCTCCACAAGAGCCAAAAAGAGGCAGCTGAGCTAGTTCATCATGGAGGCCAAACCACAGGTCACAGATAAGCTCAGAGGTATCCAGGCCTAGGGCCCAGAGGCCGCAACGCTCCAGCCTGGCTGTGTTACTGGGGCCCCAGCTGACTCTGGCTCCGGGCAGCTCACTGACTTTCTGCTTCAGGTTACACTGAATAAAAACCCAAAATCAATCAGCCCCATCTATCTATATCTGCCACTGACACCCTTCATTTCCATTCATTTTCCTTCCTGTTGTGCTAATGGTGTGTGGCTAAGCCACAGTATAAAAGAAGATATGAAGATATAAAATTATACAGCATTATCTTTCCCCTGAGCCTGAGCACATGTGCTTTTCTCTCCAGCTCTGCTGATTCTTTAAAGAAAGTAGACACAAATCTCACCCAGATTTAGATGCACTTCTCAAGGGGTCCACTGGTCCAATAGATGGGCCCTTGGACACAGTACCCTTCCAACCTGTATCCCAACTTTGCCAAGGAAAGGAGCAGCAGGGGCCACAGAGGCCTGGGCAGGAGAGAACCAGCACATCAGCCCCTTGCCTTGACTTGCCTCTGAGCAGTGTTGCCTAAACCACTGGCAGCAGGGATCCAGGATCACTAGTAACCAACACCAGGATCCTCTTCCACAATCAGGCTCTTCACCCTTCTTGACACCTCAGGACTATTAAAGAGAGCAGCTGATCTGATTCAATAGAGTGGACACATTCTAAAATCTTCAGTTGTTCCATACTTGAAGGAGCCTCTTAAGGCATCAAGGCTACCCTCACACCCCCAAAAATGGGCTTCTGACTCAAGGCATGGTTCATTACCTCTGGCCCACACTCTACAAGCCAATGCCACAGGAAAGAAATAGGCGGGATTGTTCTAGACCTTCGCTACTCAAAGTATATATCCATGGACCACCTGTAGCCTCACTCAAGAGTTTGTTAGAAATGCAAAAGCTTGGGCCCCTCCCCAGCCCCCTGAATTGGAATCTGCATTTCAGCAAGAACTCCAGGTGCCTGTACATACACACAAAAGTCTGACAAGCACTAGTCTAAATAAGAAGAGACTTAGAAGAAATAACAACCAATGGCAACATACAGTCCTTGACTGAATACTGACTTAAGCCAATCAGCTGTAAGAGATACTCTGGGGGCAACTAGGGAAATTTGAATATGGAATGTGAGATTATAGTAAGAAATTATGATTATTCTGCTAGGCATGATAATGGTGTTATGATTATCTAGGAAAATGTGCTTAAATTTTTAGGGATACATACTTGAGTATTAAGGGGTGGGGTGTCATGTCTGCAATTTACTTTAAAATATTTCAGGGGAGCCTGGGTGGCTTAGTCGGTTAAGCGTCCAACTTTCGCTTAGGTTATGATCTCGCGGTTCGTGGGTTCGAGCCCCGTGTCGGGCTCTGTGCTGACTGCCAGCTCAGAGCCTGGAGCCTCTTTCGGTCTGTGACGCCCTCTCTCTCTGACCCTCCCCTGCTCACGCTCTCTCTCTCTCTCTCTCTCTCCTAGAAATAAATAAAAAATATTTTAAAAAATAAAAAATAAAAAAAATAAAATAAAATATTTCAGTAATGGGGTACCTGGATGGCTCAGTCAGTTAATCATCTGACTTTGGCTCATGTCATGATCTTGCAGTCTGTGAGTTCAAGCCCCACAACGGGCTCTGTGCTGACAGCTCAGAGCCTGGAGCCTGCTTCAGATTTATGTGTCTCCCCCTCTCTCTGCTCCTGTCTCTTTCTCTCTCTCAAAAATAAACATTAAAAAATTTTAATATTTCAATAACAACAAAAAAATAGATGAAACATATACATAGCAAAATAGTAACACCTGTTAAGCCTAGGTGATGGATGTGGGTGTCCATTATAATATTCTACTACTTCTCTGTATGTATGAAAAATTTGTATGATAATCAGAAATAAAGGGTTCTTTTACTTCATTAAAGAGATTTTTCTAAACAAAACAAAAATAAAGAAAGGGGAGGGGAGGGGAGGGGAGGGGAGGGGAGGGGAGGGGAGGGGAGAGGAGGGGAGGGGAGGGGAGGGGAGGGGAGGGGAGAGGAGAGGAGAGGAGAGGAGAGGAGAGGAGAGGAGAGGAGAGGAGAGGAGAGGAGAGGAAAGGAAAGGAAAGGAAAGGAAAGGAAAGGAAAGGAAAGGAAAGGAAAGGAAAGGAAAGGAAAAGAGAGAGTAGGTAGGAGCCTGCTTGGGTGATTCCCCCTCTTGACAGGGATTAGGCTCAGCAGATAGGCAGTGAGTGGGGAGGGTGTAGGCAATAGGTGAACACATGTTTCTTGAGCACCTACTACCTACTAGGCACAAGAGTAGTTAGTATTTGTTTTCCTCATTTATCTTCACAATATCTTCACAAAGACCACAAAAGTTGGTCTTTTTTCTTTTTTTCTTTTTTTTTTTTTTGAGAATTGAGAGAGCATGAGTGGGGGGGAGGGGCAGAGGGAGGAAAAGAGAAGGACAGAGGAAGAGGAAGAGAGAGAGGGAGAGGGAGAGAGAGAGAATCCCAAGCAGGCCCCACGCTCAGAGCAGAGCCTGACACAGGGCAATCCCACAACCCTGGGATCATGAGCTAAGCCAATACCAAAAATCAGATGCTCAACTGACTGGGCCACTCAGGTGCCCCAAGGTTGGTCTTATTAGCTCCATTTTACAGATAAAGAAACTGAGCTGCCTACTGGATACCACACCACCTCACATCACACAGTGGTGCGGACTGGGGTAGGGTTTTCAGTGATAGCCCCTGTCACCTCCTGCACACCAGCTCGCCTGGCTCCACAGGGAGCTATTTCAAAGGCTTCACCTGAACTCCCTTCTGGCCACCTCAGTGCTGGCAGGATAGGCCACGAGGCTCTCCTGAGCTGTTCCCATCTACACTGGTGCCTTTCCGGATGCTGCCTCCTAGTCCCGCCTCTGCACCATGTCTTCTGGCTAATTGCCCTCATGGTTGCTGACCTTTTATAGACCTAACAAATTTTCTCTTTTTAGTCTCAGATCATTACTTCTTCTTGCACTGCCCTTTTCAATCTCCAACCTTTCCTCTGGCTGGAGGCTTGCAGAGGGTATCTACTGGCTGTGCCGTGCTAAGATGCTATGTTAAGTGTTCTCAACCACTCTTCCCTGGCAGGCCGTTAGGGCCCCTGACCCTGGTGGTGACCTTACCTGCTCTCCACCTCACTCAGAGGAGGCTCTGAGAGTGTCCCCCAGGACCATATCCCAGCTCACTCTACTGCACTTTTCCATTCTGCCCATCTGTCCCGACTCCTCCATAAGCTGCTTCACAATGCACTCTGCCCCTCGGCACACCACATGATCCATGCTGGGGAGCCCAGAAGCTGCATATTGAGAATACACCACGATGGGGATGCCTGTGTGGCTCAGTCAGTTAAGCTTCTGACTTCAGCTCAGGTTATGATCTCACAGTTTGTGGGTTTGAGCCCAGTATCGGGCTCTGTGCTAAAAGCCTAGAGCCTGCTTCAGATTCTGTGTCTCCCTCTCCCTCTGCCCCTTCCCCACTCATACTCTGTCTCTCTCTGTCTCTCAAAGAATAAATAAACATTAAAAAAATATTTTTAAATGCACCATGACAAAGGGAGGGCACAAGTAGGGACCTGATTAGAATGAGGAAGACATCAGCAGAAAGAATTCCTTACCCCTTCCTATACTTGAACTCATGCTTCTTTTATCCCATCTTCAGCTACCACATTTGGCTTCCCATATCTATGCCCCTAGATCTGCTGCTGGAGTCCCATTGAGGGGCCCCCTGCTCCTGAACCCCCGATATGGACCCAGCAGAACATGTTGAGCCCCACAGAGCTCTATCTGTGTACTTCCCCCAGCCCAAAGGGCATGACAGATGCCAGAGCTGCAGGCAGAGGCCCCCAAAGACAGGAAGAGAAATTCAGAGGAAGCTAACACTGCCTGTTCTGCCATATCTGTGATCTCAATCTCCCACATTCCTGTAAAATACAAGCTATTGTCTTCATTTAGTAGACAGGAAAAATAAAGGATGAGGTGTGTTGTGATTTCCAAGAAAGTGGGGAGGCAGAGATCAGAGCCCTACTGCCACACTCAAAAGCCACACTCCTTCCATAGTCAGGGTGTACGATGTCTGCAGATCTGAAACTCTCAGATTTAAACATGGACTACAGGAGCATTTTTAAGCCACTGGATGCCACTGTCCCCATCTGTGAAGGCTACTTTTGAGTGTTGACTTGGCTAGGCTATAGTGGCCACTTATTTTGTCAAACACACTAGTCCACCAGTTGCTTGCTATAAAGGTGTTTTTTAGATGTGATTAAAATTAATATTTAAATCAGTAGATTTTGAGTAAAGCATACTATCCTCCATAATATAGGTGGGCCTTATCTAAGCAGTGGAAGGCCTTAAGAAAAAGACTGAGGCCTTTCCAGAGCTTCAGACTTGAGTCTGCCTTCAAATCCAAGACTGCAGCTTCAGCTCTCCCCTGGCTCTCTAGCTTGCTGGCCCACTCTGCATATCTTGGATTTGCCAGCACTCACAATCACATGAGCCAGTTCCTTAAAATAAATCTCTTTCCTGCTCTCCCTTGCTCTCTCTCCCTGTTTGTCTCTCTCTGTCTCCATCCCTGTTTGTCTCACTCTCTCTCTCTCTCTCTCAATGGGTGGAGATAAGAAAGAGAGAGAAATACACATGCCTATTTGTTGTGTTTCTCTGGAGAACCCTGACTAACACACCACCTCTTAGAAAAAGCCCTCCCTCAAGATCCTGTCACTGGTCAGAAGTATGGGGGTGCTGAGAGACAGGCAGAGAAGCAGGGTCTGCGCCTGCCCTGATGTGTGCCCCATAAATCTTTCTTTATTTCTCTTAAAGTGCTGGAAAGTGACATGGCTAAGGATTGATCTTGGCTTTATGACTGTGTAAAACTCAGAAGAACTATTAGCTTATAATCATGAGGTTTTCAGACCTCACTCCCGATCCCTCATTCCCTCCTGACCTTGGAAGCAACAGAATATCTAACATCTATATCAGAGGCCCCAAAGGCTGTAAGGGTAGACGCACAAGGGGTGCGTCTCAGCCTGCAGGGCTGAGAATTTCTCTGCAGAGAAGCTCCTCCGTTCAGCCTCTCTAGGCAGAGAGAAGAGAGCGAGGGGTCTTCATTAGTCCTGGCATCGGCTCCCAGAAACTATGGGAACTTGGAAATCCAGTGAGATTTTCCTCCAAGGCCAGACCACTGTGACTGCTCTGGAGACTTCAGAAAGGAGGATCAGACAATGTCTTGGATGCCCTGAGAAAGGAGGGCTGAGACTCCCACTGAGCACTTTCTATAATTTGTCTCTATGCAATGACTCTATAAAGTAAGCAACACAGTCCCCATTTACAGCTGAGGAATAAGCCTTGAATCTACATTTGAGGAACAAACTCCAACAAGAATGTCACAAGCCCTCTTTCCAAAGACCTTGTATCAAAAGGGTAGGAAGCCAGGTTTACAAATGGGTGTTTTGACTTCAAAATGCATGTTCCTGTGTTCCAGCCCAAAGCCTTCTACCAACACTTGGGGTGATCAGTGCTCCAACATTTACCCTGACCACATTTTTAAATGATCCTTCCTCAGATGTCTCCCAGTCAAGAAAAATACTAACTCCACCTGACATGTGAATGTAAAGAAGACATGCCTTCAGGGATCATCCCACCTTCAGCAAGTCTTTAGGCAAACTGGAATCCTAGCCTTTACTCCAAAACTTGAAAGGAAGAGTCCTGCACCCCAGTTGGCCCAGTTTGGAGCCTCTCCTGCTACAGCCCCAGGCCCCAGATGACCCCTGCTTTGACCCTGAATTTCCCACAAGTGTTAATGGACCCTGGCAGCTTGTCTAGGGCTCTCTTGAGCCAAGGTCAATGGAGAAGGCATTTTGCTTGGGTAACCTTCCCCAGTCACTGTCCTCAAACTTACTTAAAATAGCTCCTAATCACATTTGGCATTCTCTTATCTGTTTCTAGTAGACTTCCAAATCCCAAGGAAAGACAGAGACATTATCTAGAAATTCCCAAACATAAACGGGTGGCAACCTGGATTCAGAAGACAAAGAATGGGTCTCCTAGGTGGTAAGACCCCCCGATATCTGTGCTCAATTCCCCCCATTCTTTCTCTTCTGTCCTTGCTGTAAGTCTGCATCCCTGAAGCCAATAGGCAAAGTGATGAAGAAAAAAAAAAGAAAGAAAAAGCTACATACTTTACAAGGTCAGGGTATGAGGTATTCTCAGATTTGAGCCTCTTGGCTATAAACATGGACTAGAGGAGCATTTTAAGTCAAAGGATGACACTGTCCCCAGTTGTGGTGGTCAATTTTATGTGTCAACTTGGTTAAGCCATGGTGGCCAGTTGCTTGATCAAACACTAGTCTAGATGCTGTTGGAGGAAGAGAGAGGGACAGGGAGGAAGGAGGTCAATTTCCCAGGCCAGAAGACAAAGACCTTTCCCGGCACAGAGATCCAAAGTCCTAAAGACATGTAACATAAAGAAATCCAAGGTCCCCTAACAATAAAAGTTCCAGAGAAAGGGCAGAGCACCCACAGCAGTCTGGACTCTGGACCCAGATAGTTAGACCTCAGAAGTACTGGAGAGAACGGAGTCTGCCCTGGTGCTGTCCGAGGTGCTGACCTGCACTTCCGAAGTGTGCTTTGATGAGCCTGAGGATTGGAAGAACCATTCTTTATCCCCACACCTTGCTGCCACTTTGGTGTGAATTCTACCACCCAGAATTCAGGTGCCAGGTCTGCCCTCACCTCCCGCAAACCTGCGCTTCTTGCCTACTCTCCCTAGACACTTAACTTTCCATCTGGGCTCTGGCCCAGAAGCAGCTTATCTTTAGCTTCATGGACTCATGAACTGAGTCCACGTCTGAGTGGCTACCTGGGTTCTTCCACCCCCAGATCTGAACTAGTGCCCACCATTCTTTGGAGTGAGAGTCTGACACTTGGCAATAGCCCTAGAGCCACTTTCAGAATCTTTGAATAGTTGGTTCAAGTGGGCTATTTCTTCTTTTTTTTTTTTAATAGTTTATTGTCAAGTTGGTTTACATATAACACCCAATGCTCATCCCCACAAGTGCGCTCCTCCATGCCCATCACCCCCTTCCCCTCTCCCCTATACCCATCAGTCCTCAGTTTGTTCTCAGCATTCAAGAGTCTCTCATGGTTTGCCTCCCTCCCTCTCCCCTTCTTTTCTCCCATGGTCCTCTGTTAGGTTCCTCCTAATCCTCCTATAAGTGCAAACATATGGTATCTGTCCTCTGCCTGACTTATTTCACTCAGCATAACACCCTAAAGGTCCATCCATGTTGCTACACATGGCCAGATTTCATTCTTTTTCATTGCCATGTAGTATTCCATGGTATAGGTAAACCACATCATCTTGATCCATTTGTTCGTTGGTGGACATTTAGGTTCTTTCCATGTTTTGGCTATTGTTGAGAGTGCTGCTATGAACATTGGGGTACATGTGCCCCTATGCATCAGCACTCCTGTATCCCTTGGGTAAATTCCTAGCAGTGCTATTGCTGAGTCATAGGGGAGTTCTATTGTTAATTTTTTGAGGAACCTCCATACTGTTTTCCAGAGGGGTTGCACCAGTTTACCTTCCCACCAACAGTGTAGGAGGGTGCCCATTCCTCCACATCCTTGTCAGCATCTAAAGTCTCCTGATTTGTTCATTTTCAAGTGGGCTATTGCTTCTATACACCTGACAAGTTGGGGAGTCTATGCCCAAATGTATTAGTGGAGTAAGAACACAAAACACCCAGCCTCAAGTCATAAATCCTCCTACAGGGTGGTGTTGATCAAAAGAGAAATCTGCTATGCTGTAAAAGGAAAAGGTATTAAGTTCAACAGCAAGTATATAAAATATTCTTGCCTAGAGGGATTCTACACATATAATTATTTCATTACTTATGTTTGGAAATAGTCCATATTTTATGTTAATAGGATGATGATATAGTAAATTAGTGGATTTAGGAGAACTTGTCTTAGAATATAGGATTTATAAAGTCATAGGTGAGATAAGGGATGGGAAGCTGCAGAGCATTAATTTTCTTGAGACCACAAGAGTGAGGTGAGCGCTAAACACAGCTGGTTTTGACAAAGTGAAAAAGTGGAGAAGCTGACTCTCAAACCTTCAGCCCAAAAATGGGCCCCCTCCTCATGCTAATGAATGATAATTAACAAAGCCATAAGAAATGAAGTAACCAACAGCATTTGGTCCTCTAAAAACTACTCTGGAGGAGATACTAGGATGGAGTCTGGAGGTGTTGAGTAACAAAGAGAGGGCATAAAGGTGAGGACCATGGTGATCCATAAAGGAATCAAGTGAACCTGTGTTCTAGAGGGTTCAGGGCAAGGTACCTGTCTGTCATGTCTTCTATGGACTCAGTTTCAACCAGGGTAAAGAATCAGAGATGTCCGCACTGCATCATCTGTTCTATCCACAGCACCCCTACCTGGAAGGAACCCTAGACAGGAAAGAGCAGCATTTGTTCCCCTGAAGGCTCTTATGAAGAGCCTGAATCAATGGCTTGAATAACCAGAAGTGTAGCCTCCAGCCTCCATAATTAACACCAACAAAGAACCCACCCAAGGGAAATCCAATAAGTGGAGTGGGATCAACATCCTCAATAACCTTCCTTGTGAAACACAGCTGTGCAATTTGCACACAAAGCTTGCACTAGAGTTCCTCCTGCAAAGCCCCCTTGCTTTAAGACACCATCTTCTCCATGTGTCTTTGAAGCCAATCCTCAATGAGCTCAGCCTCTAAAACCCTGCCCTCCAGCCTCCTCCTGCAATATGCACAAATCCAGGACTGAGCCAACTCCACTCTATTTCCCCGCCCCCACCTTCTCAGAACTCATAGCCAGATCTGTTCAACCCCACCACCACCCCTCAGGTCCCAGCTGGCTTGCTTGAGGCCACCTGCCAGTTCACAGCCTCAGGTCCACCATCAGGACTGCTTTAGACTGCTTCTACTGTCACCCAAACAAGAACCCAGTGCACAGCAAAGTGCCCCACCATCCTCTTCTCCTGATGGCTCCACCTGGACTCAGAGCAATTTAGTGACAGCCCTCACACCTTTCTTTCCCCACCTTCAAGCCAAGATCCTTCTAACCAGGCCCACAGCCACTAATGGGTTCTCACTGTGAGCAGACACAGCCCAGTGCCTCAAATCTTTCCATGCCCTTCTCAATGGACTGGACCCCAAGGTGCTTCTTAGGACATAGTCACAGGGATTCTGTATACACTTGCACTTGGTACCTCCTGCCAAACACTCTCACTAGAGCCAGCACCTGCAGTGTGTGTTTTCTAGCCCCAGGTCTGACACAGTAGTAAGAACAGGGCTCCATCAGCTCGCAGCCCGTGCCTGACCCCAACAAGGAGCCTTGAGTCCCCAGGACCCCAATCACAATTTGATGCATCAGCTAGCCCTTCTCTTGCAGGGACCCAGGTATCTAAGTGATGTGTAGAAGGGTATATACAGGTCCAGACTCCAGGTTTCCCACTGCCTAGTTTACGGTGTCTGCAAAGAGACTGGAAATTCCAGAAGAGGACTTCATCCCACTCAGACTCCAGCTAGACACACCTGCTGCCCTTCTGTCATCTTGTCCCAGAGACTCCACATGCACTCCAGTCTGCTAGAGCCTGAAATGTTCCCACTTTTATTCTTGGAGCTTCCAAAAAGCCAAAGTCAGAGGAATTTACAACTTGGCCAGCTTTGCTAATACCATGCAACGGTCTGCAGAGTAATAGCCTGTTATCTGTGAGCCCAGATCTCTCCGTCCCAGACAGCAGAGGCTATAGGAAGGTGAGCATGATAGATTTCCAGCCAATCCATCCTGAAAAAGCCTCGTGGGTCAAGATGGAAGAGGAGGAGTAAGAGAAGGAGGTGGGGAAGAGGACGAGGAAGCAGCAGCAGAGAAGGAGGAAGAGAGTTAGGAGGAGCAGGCTAATATTTTCTGAGCTAAGACATCATGTATTGCTATCTTGCTCAAACCCTCAGGAGCCTGTTATTATTCCCCGTTTACCAGTGAAGAAACCAAGGCTCAGAGAGGTTAAGAAATGTCTTTGATGGGGCGCCTGAGTGGCTCAGTCAGTTAAGCATCTGACTTTGGCTCAGGTCATGATCTCGCAGTCTGTGGGTTCAAGCCCCACATCAGGCTCTGTGCTGACAGCTCAGAGCCTGGAGCCTGTTTCAGATTCTGTGTCTACCTCTCTCGCTGCCCCTCCCCAGCTCATGCTCTGTCTCTCTCGGTCTCAAAAATAAATAAACATTAAAAAAATTTTTTTAACGTCATTGAAATCACACAGCCAGTAAAGTGAAAACTCAAGACTGTCAGATGTGAAAGCCATCCTCTGTCCACTGTATCATGCAGTTTCCAACAGGCAGTGGGAGAAAATGCCAGGGCAACTGGGGGAGCTGGTCACCGCAGATGAGGGTCACCCACATGCTTATTCCCACAATGTTCCATTGTATCACCCATGGGGTGTGATTCCCCCCTCTACCACAAAACACTCCATCAAAGCCTAGGGGTGTTACTGATTCCCACACAACCTCCTCACTCCAGCCAGGCAGGACAAATACCTAGACCACACCTTTCTGACCCAACACTAGAAAGGTGTCAGGATCTGGGAAGCTCTGGACCACCAGAGTGAAGAAATGCACCATGATTCTTCTCTCCCCCCACCACCCTGTCCCTCCATCCCTCCAACGTGAGTTCGAGCTCAGAAGCTAAGTCAAAAACCAATTAGCAGCACCACTACCTGTTTTAATAGCAGTTTTTAAAACCCAGGGGTCCACAGTTCTGAAGGTCCCAGATGACTCAGTCCAGGGTACCTACCCCACGTGGATGAAGTGTGGAGCCCAGAGGCTCCCTTGGGGCTGGCCTCCACTTCCCAGCACTTGTAATTTGTGCAAAGTGCCTCCTGGCTGAGTGCCACCGTGCAGACTCTTTCTGCTGACGGGGGCACTTTTGTAAAGTTCAGACAGCCTTGGCTACTGTTAAGTTAAATGTGGGCGAAAACAAAGCAAAGCTATTTCCAAATGTTTCCAGGTGGTTTAGCTCCGTCAAGCCCAGATAACATCAGAGTCATTTCACTTTCAAAACAGAAATTCCCCCAACCCGGAGAAATGACTTTCCACGGCAGTGCTGAAAAGGGAAAGCAAGAAATACACTCTGTGGACCCCACCCCCTGCACTCAGCTCGCTGTCCCTTTCTCTGTGGGAACCACCCCCCACCCCCCGCCCTCAACTCGCTGTCCCTTTCTCTGCCGGAGCTCTAGATGAGAGCATCCACCAGCCCCTTCCAAGGAGGAGATTCACCCTCTATTAGTCAGCCAACGGGAACTGACTGCTTTCCTTTCCTTCCCAGCTGCTCTGCCAGTCCTGCCTCTCCACAGACCATACAAGGGGGGCCGCCTCATACCTCAGACCTCAAAGGCCAGGCTCAGCCCTGAGGCAGGGAGATGGGAAGAGCTAGAGCAAGGGAAGGGCTGCAGGAGGCAGATTCGAATCCTAGCTCTCTCACTTACCAGCTCTGCAACCTGGACAAGGAAGGAAAGGAAAGCAGTCACTTCCCATTGACTGACTAATAGAGGGTGAATCTGCCCCTTGGAAGGGGCTGGTGGATGCTCCCCTTTTCTGACCCTGGAAGTCACAGTTGGTCACATCTCACAAGGTGAATAGGGAGACTGAGCGCTTTGTAAATGGTTAAGTGTAGTCAGGGCTGCCACCTGCCACACTCTGGGGGGCACCATGATCAGTGACCCCAGTGCCCAGTGCCCAGGGCTGTACCCCCAGCAGCAGAGGGCATGGCAAACAAATCCCAGTGAGCAGTGGCCCACCCATGCTGCCGCCCCAGGACAGAAAACCAAGACAGAGGATGCCAGATGAGCCACAGGCTCACCCACAGTACGGGCTCCAGGGCTAGGGAGAGGCCAAGAGACCAGGTAGACCCAAGAGGAGAAGCAGCCCAGGCAGGAGGCACATGCTGCGCACAGAACAAGGCTGAGGGTGGGCAGTATGGGGAGGGCACCAGGACCTGGGACATAGCAGGCTCTCTTCCACTCCCCTGCCATTAATAACACACGGATTATCCTGACAGCTGCCATTACCCAGCACTAACTATGTGCCAGACACTG
Source organism: Hyaena hyaena (assembly GCF_003009895.1). Taxonomy (NCBI): domain Eukaryota; kingdom Metazoa; phylum Chordata; class Mammalia; order Carnivora; family Hyaenidae; genus Hyaena; species Hyaena hyaena. Next base: position 3,754,371 of record NW_024080710.1, on the reverse strand, counting down.
TGCCAGGCTTTTGACACACACCTTCTCAGGCCATCCTCATGAGATGCAGACCGATGAGGATACGGAGGTTCTGAGAGGCTCCACAACTGCTCCCAAGTTACTCAGCCACTAGGTGGCGGGGCCAGAATTGGAACCCAGGCCCTCCTGCCTTGCCCATCTCTTGGTCTCTGCTGAGCATAGGAATGTTTATGTAATGAATGAAGGACTCTCTAGGTCTCTGGGCTTCCCTGCTCAGGTCCTCTGTCCCCCTATCTCTCACCGTGCACAGAATCAGTAAGAGCCACCTGGGAGCCTCCTTCTTCAGGCAGGGAGGTCTCTCCTCTAGAGGTGCAGGGTAGCATGGACCTGGTACAGGATGCCAAGTCCCGGTACTGAGCTGCACCCTGAGTCTCATTCATCCCTGACCGTATCCACCACCCGGGCTTCCCCTCCCCCCATCCCGATCCTGACCCCTCAAGTCCCAGGTTCCAGGCTCCAGAACCTCAATGCCAAATCCCAGGAAATTCATAGGACAGGAAGAGCCTTCTCCTGGCAGGGGAGCAGGGGAGAGCTGGGCCACCCCCAGCTGGGGCATCCTGCTACCCCTGCGTCCTCAGCCCACAGACTGCTCTCCTGGTGGCTGGCTCCCTGATGGACAGCCGGGCCTGCCAGCGCTTGTCGTCTCTGCTAAACTTGATGCTATTACAACAAAACCCCTGTATTTCTTGCAAACAATTTTCCCCTTTGCAATCTCATAAATTAATTCCCTCCTTTCGAGCTGGCTTCCTGCTAATCTAACCGCTAACCTATCACCATCCGTAAACTAAATGATCCGTAAACACTCTCACATCTGTAGCCTAATGCACTAAAATTACTTTTCTGTTTTTTCCTACTTTATCTTGCTTTGCTAAGGCCAGCTCAGGTCCAGCTTCTTCTCTCATTCCTCCCAAAGATGGGGGCTTGCTGCTCTTCTCTTCTGAGGCTCCATTCCTTGCCCCTTGGGCTCCTGCACCAAGAGCCCTGGGCACCAGGGTCTAAGTGATGAGGAGTCCCCTGCCTAAAACATGGGGAGCATGCAAGTGGCTCCTAGGCCAGGGCTCCTATCCCTGTGTGCCCACGTCCAGAGGCTATCTGTTCCCTCAACCCCCTGAGATGGGATCGGCTGTGCCCAGTGGGCCCTAGCCTGGGAAGATATCAGAGGGAACCCTGAGCTGGCCCTGAGACAGGAGCAAGGAAGCTTTAGGAGTCCGGGGGATGTTTCCGCCAGGCCTGGGAAACGCTGACAGAGTGCCCTTGGAATGAAAGGCTCAGTGGGCTGCAGGAAACACCTATTGCTCACCAGAAGACCCCCGGGGAGGTAGCACCTCTTATGAAGCCGCTTTGATTCCTGGGGCCAGTCTCTCCTCCCAGCTTTTCTCACAGGTAAGCCGGCTGCCCAATCCCCTGTACTTAGCAGGAACATGGTGCTGCCACTCCATAGCCCTGCCCAGTCCCCTAAGACCTGCTACAGGAGCATCAGAAAGGCCATGTGACAGAGGACCCAGGGCCTCATGGCTGAGCCAACAAGTCACTGTGTCCGTTCACTCCGTAAGGGGCACTCTTGGGGAACCACCCTCTGCCTCAGCCTGCAGTCAGGGCTCCCCACACAATCTGTCCTCCCAGAGCTGACCCCCTGTCCTAGACCCACTGCTGATCTCACTGTGATGTCTCTAGTTCAGAGCCACCAGTCTCTGCCAGATCTCCAGGCTCTGCCCCTGTCAAACAGCATGACCTTGGACCAGTCACCCACCCTCCCTCAACTCTGTCTCCTCCTCTATAGGACCGATACCTCCTAGATGTCATGAAGATGAAGGTCATGGCTTCCCCTCAGCCTTTGTCCCCTAGACCCCATGTCATGACTCTCATCTTGTCACCCAGGCCAGGCTCAGCCACATCCCAGGCAGGACTCCCAGACTTCAGATGGCCACACTCACCCAGGAAGGATGGCAGAGACCACAGGGAAGAGAGAGACTTTCAGGGCAGGAACCTGATCTGGGTGGCCCAGAGACGAGTGCAGGGCTGCTCCCCCTCATGGGTCTGAGGCCGGGCAACTCCTCCCAGAACCTCTATGGCCTCCCCGAGCCCTACAGTGAGGTTTGATTTTTGCATATCTGCCTGCAGCTTAATTTTATATTATTCAGTCTCATCACCCACTCGATCTGCCTCCTACGCAGCAATCCATCCCTCCACGCCCACTAATCATCCACCTGTAGCTCCATTCATCCATTCACCCTACTCTTCATCCACCCATCTTTCCACCCACCTGGACATATATCTCCACCTATCCATCTTCTCCTTCAGTCACTCATATATCTCCCTCCAATCATCCAGCCATTCATCTACTCCCATCTATACTCCATCAATCCACTCATCCACCCAGCCATCCCCGTCCTCCATTCCCTTCAACCATCCATCCATCCATCCACCCATCTAACTCTAATCCCCATCAATCCCCTATCGACCCACCCACCTAGCCAGCTGGCCATAAACTCAATTAACCATTCATCCATCCATGCATATATACATAAATGTGTCATCTTTCTAAACACCACCTATCAACTCTATCCACTCATCCTTCTAGCCCCCAACTACCCATCTATCCATCTACACATCCAGCCATTCACCATTATCCACCCACCTATACATCCAGCCAACCTCCTTTACTCCTGCTCTCCTAAGACTGAGAAAACTTGTCATAGAGTACATTGATGGAAGTGACTGGCATGGCCATGGACCCAGCCCATGGCAACCCTGTTCCTCTCTGGTTGATACTGGGAACCTCTACTCAGTGAACACCCCTCACCACCACTAGGCACTATACTCTTGGAAATCTTCCCTGATCCCCCAGGCAAATTCTGTGTCTCCAGCATGTTCTATAAGGATCACACCGGGCTCACTCTGCACCCCATGTGCACACTCCCATAAGCCACCTGCTTCGTGTCAAGGACTTCACAACCCTGACTTTCAAGTAAGTCAAATAATATGTCACTGCCCCCTCCAGAGTCTCCAGAGCTGTGTGACCACATATGGCAGTCCAGCCCGGACTTTACACATTCCTGAAACCAGATGAAAGAAACTTTCCCCAGCACTAAACCTTGAGGCCTCTCTAAACTGCCCCCAGCCAAGTTAAAACAGCACAAGCATAGTGCACAACACTACAGGAGACAGGCACACAGAGCCCAGTGTAGAATGACCCAATAATAAGTGCATAAAACTTGAGCGCTCCTGGACCCCAGCCATCTGTTGATCCAAGGTCATCTTTATGGGCATTGCTCACAAACGTATAATCTCAAAACTACTACCCTGTTCATCCTCCAAATAAGGGGCCTGTCTTGGTCTTGTGTTGTTTTCTCTGAGGCAAGGACCGGCTGAAGTTCAGAACAGCCTATTCCAAGTCAGTGCTCCTCACACTACAGCGTGTACAGGGTCACAAGAACCACCTTAGCTGAAATCCAGGCCCTTCTCTGCAAGAGACTTAATAGGATTGGTGGGCACAGGAAACTGAATAAAAGTCCAGCCTTGGTGATTCCATGATACCAGTGGCTCCTAGGCCACTCACTAAAGAACTAAACATCTAGGGATGCCTGGGTGGCTGAGTAGGTTAAGCATCCAACTCTTGATTTCAGCTCAGGCCATGAACTCATGGTTCATGAGCTCGAGCCCCGCACTGGGCTCCACACTGACAGCAAGGAACCTCTGGGGATTCTCTCTCTCTCTCTCTCTCTCTCTCTCTTTCTCTGCCCCTTCCCCTGCCATGTATGTCCCCATGCACTCTCTCTCTCTCAAAATAAATAAACTTAAAAAGAAAATTAAAAATAAAAATTTTTTAAATAAATAAATGAAAAATATAAAGAACTACACATCTAAATCCCCTCCGAAGAGAACTACCCGGATTCCCGTCCCTCACTTCCATGCAAAAGGCAAACCCCCACTCATCACCCCTGCAACTCAGCCCCCCGCCCTCTGCACCAGCCCACCCTGGGCCCTTGGTCAGGGCCTCTGGGCTCAGTTCAAGTATGCAAAGCTGCCCCTTTGTTCTGACTTCCTCATTTCCTGATTCTGAACACTGGGCTTGCAGCTCGCTGCTAAGACCAGGCTGTGCCTTGTTCTGCAGTGTCAGACCCCTGAATCCAGAACCTTCTCTATCCAGGCCTGTATGCTCCCACCTGCAGGGATGGCCCCACCCACAACCCCCCCAACACACATACACACCTACTCTGAACAAGAGAGACTCTGCTGAGTACAGGACTGCAGCAAGTGTGTGGTCTGTGGGCCTGTGAGTTTCTCCAAGTGTTATGAATGACCCAAGGAGAAAGCACTTGTAAAAATTATGACAAATAGCTTGACAGTGTTTTCAATTACCTACAATTACATCTCACCTTCTGAAAATGGATTGTCCACACTGCCATTTTTCTTGGGAGCACCATCTGGCATTCTCACACCCTGCCTCTGCTGGGATGGGAAGGAGAGACAAGCAGGCCAGGCACCTCAGTGCTCCTGGCTGGGACGGGAAGGCAAGTGGGCCCCCTTCCTGAGCTCTGCCCTAGTGAGCAGGCCAAGGGATACCTCCTGGGTTGTGTCTATTTAACTCATATGGTCTGAAAAGCCAGGCAGGGCTTACCAAGTGGAAATAAAAGGCCCCAGGTGCTTGGGGTACCTCACCCCACAGCCAGCCTGCTCTTTAGAAGCATGAAAAAGGCTGTAGCCCACTTCAGCATAGGCAGGTACTAGTCCTGACTCACTACCTGAGTACTGGTACCAAGTGTGGCTGCTTGGCCCTTACTGCTGTGGACCCCAGCGCCCAATCCACAAGGGCAAGGAACCCAAGGGCAGAGGTGTCTTTAACAGACACCCCACCACAGGCCCTTCTGGTGGTCTTAGCCTTCTTGCAGCTTATCCTACAGCAAGACACCCCAACTTCTCCTTAGACGATGAAAGCCTTTCACTATTCTGTTAATAGAATCTGACCCCTCTTTCCAGCTGTCCCCATTGATCCTGAGCAAGCACAGGGGACTGGTGCTCCCCAAAATGCCATGCCCCCTGTTAAGAGTCAGCACCGTCAGGCATCAGTAGGACCCTCAAGGTGAGAGTGGCAAGGGGCAAGGGCTTTGGGGCCAAGGGACATACTGGAGCTAAGCAGCCAGCCCCCAAGCTGTCTATCAAAGTCTCTCTCCATTATGGAACAAGGCTGACCCTGGAAACCATGTCTCACTCTGGCTTTCATTTTACTCATTTCACTTAATTTGGACATGGTCATGGCCACAGATGCCACAGCGAAGCTATGCCAGGGCTGGAAATTGCCTCCTCCATCCCCAGTGAAGGACTGTGCTCTGCTCCCGTGGCTACCCCAAGGACCCTACCCTCTACCTTCCAGGGCCAGCCACACCCACGGCCACCAAGCTGGTGAGCCACCACACTGTTGCCCCCTCCTGCTATGAAAATCCCACTGCCAATGCCCTAGGGATGTCCTGGGGACTGTCCCCAGAGAACCCAACCAGGCCAGGCCTAGTGTACTCCCTGTCCACCCCCTGCTGGGACATATCTGAGCCATGGGGCTGGGTCTGAGGTCATGGGCAGAAGAAAAGAATGTGGGAGAGAAAAGAACACACCCCTCCTGAGATCCCATCATGGACAGGACCATTTGCTAGACACTTTCTTTTTTTTTTTTTTTTTTTTTTTTTTTTTTTTTTTTTTTTTTA